>NC_067492.1:6146846-6376975 GCF_947179515.1 Apodemus sylvaticus | reverse complement strand
TGTGGGTTGTGTCCCTCTGTGGGTTTTTCTGTCCCTGTGGCTTGTGTGTCCCTGTGGGTTTGTCTGTCCCTGTGGGTTGTGTGTCCCTGTGGGTTGTGTGTCCCTGTGGGTTGTGTCCCTCTGTGGGTTTTCTGTCCCTGTGGGTTGTGTGTCCCTGTGGGTTTTCTGTCCCTGTGGGTTGTGTGTCCCTGTGGGTTGTGTGTCCCTGTGGGTTTTCTGTCCCTGTGGGTTGTGTGTCCCTGTGGGTTTTCTGTCCCTAGGACACTTCAAAGATCAAAAGGGGGTATGGGTTTTCTCATAGATTAAATACATCCTTATTGACTTTAATTTTTTTTTTTTTTGGATTTATTTTTTTCGAGACAGGGTTTCTCTGTATAGCCCTGGCTGTCCTGGAACTCACTCTGTAGACCCTGGCCTCGAACTCAGAAATCCGCCTGCCTCTGCCTCCCAGAGTGCTGGGATTACAGGCGCATGCCACCGCCTAGCTGACTTTAAATTTTTTAAATGTCAGACAGACAGCTCAGCTGCTGAGAGATGCTGGATTATGGAAAAACCAGAAAAGCCTGTCTGTCTTCAGGATGTTATATAACTTCAGAACAGAAGGCAAGAATTGTGTTTTGTTGGGGAAGAGTTTTTGTCTCTCTCTCTTTTTTTTTTTTTTCCATTTTGGGTGGTTTATTCTTTTTGGTTTTTCCAGACAGGGTTTCTCTGTGTAGCTCTGGCTGCCCTGGAACTAGCTCTATAGCTCAGGCTGACCTCTAACTCACAGAGATATCCCTGCCTTTGCTCCCCGAGTACTGGGACTGACGTGACGGTATGCGCCACTGTGCCCAGCTCTGCCTTTGTTTCAACAGGGGAAAAGAAGCTGTGGATTCCACCCAAATTAATAAAGTTTAACTTTGATGGGCAGAGGCCTCCTGAAGATCTATGCTGTACCCATAAAGAATCCAAGAATGACAGCAAAAACAGGTGAAGTTTATGGTGACCCCTTTACATGGGAACAGCCTGAGACTGGCTGAGACATGAATGTCTCCAGCCAGGACTTCAGCTGTGCAAGGCCAACAAATCTTGGTGGCTGCAGAGTGCTCAGGGCTTATGTCATCCTTTCTTTTTTTGTTTGTTTGGGTTTTTTTTTTTTTTTTTGGTTTTCTTTGGTCCCCCCCCCCCCCCCCCCCCCCCCCCCCCCGCCAGACAGGGTTTCTCTGTGTAGCCCTGGCTGTCCTGGAACTCACTCTGTAGACCAGGCTAGCCTCGAACTCAGAAATCCACCTGCCTCTGCCTCCCAAGTGCTGAGATTAGAGGCATGCACCACCACCGCCCGGCTATGTCATCCTTTCATATGGTGCGGGTGACGTTTTATATTTTGTATACTTTGATTATACAGTCCAAATGAACTCATAAAGGCAGATGCCTTACCTACTCAAACAAGGGCTGAGCTGTGCACACCGCACGCTCCATCCATATGTGCTTATGCAGAAATGTATATTGCCTTTGGAAGTGTATATGTTCACAGAGAAGAACAACCAGACACCAGTGAAGTTACAGCAGCCTGGGTGCCATGCGCTCTCCAGGATCCTGAGACGGATGCTGAGATGCCGAGACGTGTTTATTCCAGCATCCTGCTTGATCCAGCCTCAGAGTGCTTCAGTAGCTGCTTCATCGAAGCTTGCATCCAGGACAGCTTCTAAATGGCCGACTGCATTTGTTCAAGCCTCTCAGACACAGTTCCAGCCAGGACTTCAGTTAAGCCCTGCACTTTCATATCACACAGAGCCTGGGCAGCAAATGTTACACCTACCTTTCTTAAAGCTAACATCCCAATTTTATTCTTGTAGATGTTTTCAAAATTAATCAGATAGTTGAATATCTAGAAACAAGCAAGTTTTGATTATTCAGATATACTATAGTCTTCGAAAACTACAGAAATGTACAGAATATGGCATTTAAAGATGTTTTACTGATAAAAGGCCTTTCTGACAGTGAGACCTGTCTGCTCCTGGCAGCACCCCCACACTCCATGAAAGTGGATGATGTGTTTTGGAGAACCTCCATGCAGAGTTTGCTTCAAACATGCCAAGCTAGCGCAGCCTCAATTCAGATAGAATGCTGTCCAAGCTGTGGACAGACAGTGCAGGGAAGTCAACTGCTGCACTTTGCTAAGACAAGGTTGGCAGTCCTTCTTAATTCCTGCTTCACAAGGTCTGTCAGTTATTCCTGGCCTGAAGGCCGTAGGTGATGCTCCAACACTGCAGAAGTATCTCGGGTGACTGTCCAGGTAGCTAACAACCTCTGTCATTTCTATCGTTTTATAAGCTGCTTGCTCTGCACTTCCTGTTCACATGAGTAATAATTACCTTTCACAGGTCTCTGATGGGGTTGAAGACTAGATAGTCACAGACTCACAATCAACCTTAAGTTGTTTAGGATTTAAGAAAATGTTTTAAGGTCTAAAAAAGATATTTATAGGTTGATAAACACAAGTTATGATAGGAAATGATTTAGGTACAGAACTTTGGACTCACCGAGATAGGATACACAGTAGAATGCTTTCTCCAAGTTTGCCAAGTGCATTTGGACTGGACATTGTGAATGTAATCTTACCTGATAGCTTTCATAATTGTTCTCATTATATATAGTTCATTGATGTTAGAGAAAGAGCCTTTTATTGAACTAAAAGGGGAGGGCTGGTCTCCTGGGTCCTGAGTGGAAGCATCAATACAAGGCTGATGGTCAATACGCTGAGGCAGTTAGGAGGCAGGGCTTCTGGTGGAGAGAGAGCCTCCTTTTCACCAGTGGACCCCCGGAGGACCTGGGCACAAGAAGGTAAGGAGAGAGCGGGCAGTGGTGGCACACGCCTGTAATCCCAGCACTCTGGGAGGCAGAGACAGGAGAATTTCTGAGTTTGAGGCCAGCCTGGTCTACAGAGTAAGTTCCAGGACAGCCAGGGCTACACAGAGAAACCCTGTCTCGAAAAAAACAAATCCAAAAAACCATTAAAAAAAAAAAAAAAAAAAGAAGAAGAAGAAGGTAAGGAGAGGAAGCCAGCCTCATAGCAGAACTCAGGTTATAATAAATGGGAAATTAGCTTAAGAGTTAGCCGGGGAACGAGCTAGCTTATGGACTTGGCATTTATTAATAATATTAAGCCTTTGAATTGTTATTTGGGAACTGGGGCCCAGGTCGAAAAGCTCGCAGTTATAAGCTGATCCTCTCCTCTCCTTGGGGTAGGAGACTGGGATGACAGATGTTTGCACTGGGCATTGAGTTTTCGTCCTTTCTGGAGACTGAATTCAGATGGAAGGCCTCCCATCACACCCTTTATTCACTGGGCCATTTCCCTAGTCTGTGGTTTTTGGGGTTTTTTGTTTGTTTGTTTGTTTGTTTTTTGTTTTTTGTTTTTTGTTTTTTTTTTTTTTGGATTTGTTTTTTTTTTCGAGACAGGGTTTCTCTGTGTAGCCCTGGCTGTCCTGAAACTCACTTTGTAGACCAGGCTGGCCTCGAACTCAGAAATCCACCTGCCGCTGCCTTCCAAGTGCTGGGATCAAAGGCATGGGCCAACACCGCCCAGCCTTAGTCTGTGTTTTTTAAAACTCATTTTAAAGTATTTTTTATTTTTAGTTATTTATTTAATCTCAAGACAAGCTCTCCCCAAGATTGCCTGGCTCACTTGAACTTAAGATAGTTCCACCTCAGTGGTTAAGAGCAGCAGCTAGTCTTCCAAGGACTTGGGTTTAATTCCCAGCACCCACATGGCAGCTCACAACCATCTGTCGCTCCAGAGCCAGGGGATCTGATGCCCTCTTCTGGCCTCTGCAGGCACCAGGCACACACTAGGTGCATGCACTTGCATGCAGACAAAAACATCCATACGTATAAAATCGATAAATTAATTAAACTATTTATGGGGCCGGAGAGGTGGCTCTACTATGACATTGTTGCTTTTGCAGAGGACCCAGACTGATTCCCAGCATCACATAGTGGTTCACAATTATCTATAACTCCAGTTCCAGGGGGTACAATGTCATGTTCAGACCTCTGAGGACACCAGGCAGGAACAAATACACTTATAGACATGCAGGTGAAACACTTAAACACATCGAATCAAATGACTTAACCTTTTACTTCTGCGTGGTACAGTGCATGCCTTTACTCCAGCACTGAGGAGGTAGAGGCAGGCAGAGCTCTTGTGTGTTTGAGACCAGCTAGGGCTACATAGTAATTTTTTGTTTTTGTTTTTTCCAGACAGGGTTTCTCTGTGTAGCCCTGGCTGTGCTGGAACTCACTCTGTGGACCAGGCTGGCCTCCAACTCAGAAATCTCTGCCTGCCTCTGCCTCCCAAGTGCTGGGATTAAAGGCCTGTGCCACCACTGCCCAGCAATTTATTTATTTATTTTTTATTTTTTTACTCCAGAGAGTTTGTTTGACATGAAACCCGGCACTAGTCAGCACAAAGAAGGGTTATTGTTTTAATTATTTAATATTAAGAAACCTGGAGAGTACGGAAAGACGTGGAGTGGAAGGAAAGGCACCATGACTTCACGTTTGAGGCTTTTGGCAATTAGACTTCCAGGCCCTAGCCTGGCACGGACTAGCGAGGACTCACAGGTTCGCTGGCTCTTGCCTGAACCAAGTGAACAGCAGTGACCCAGCCCAGGCCTGGAATCACAGCTGTCCATGGGTGGGACAGCAAGTCCTCCCTTCTGTCTCTGTGCAAAAGAACTGTCAAAGCCAAATGGTATGAAGCTTGGGATGAGGGTGCTCTCGGTGGTAGTGGCTATAACTAAGGAGGCCCTAAATGTGATCATTGACACAGTCCACAGAACAAAGTGTATTAGTGGCTGCCTGGCGTCAAAGGATTTGGAAGATGGGTAGTAGATCATTAATGGCTATAAAAGAGGGGGGGAACCTTTTGGGGGGTTGTGACAACTACTCTAAAATCATGTCTCTGACTCTTCAGTACGTGTGTGTGTGTGTGTGTGTGTGTGTGTGTGAGAGAGAGAGAGAGAGAGAGAGAGAGAGAATTTAAAATTTAAAATTTTTGGATGGGGGGGCTGGAAGAGATGTCTGCTCTTCCAGAGGACATGGGTTCAATCACCACTTTAAATGCTTTATTTAATGTGCATTGGTGTTTCGCCTGCGTTTATGTCTCTGGGAGGATGTCAAATCCTCTGGAACTGGAGTTACAGACGGTTGTAAGCTGCCATGTGGGTGCTGGGAATTGAACCTAGATCCTCAGGAAGAGAAGCCAGTGCTCTGAACAGTTGAGCCATTCCTCCAGCCCCTCCAGTTCCGACTTTAAGAGCTCCCCTCCCTCTTCTCTAAGACTGAGATCAGCGCTGTTTTCCTACTCAGAAAGTAGCTGCTGCGCTGTGGTCTCACACACCGCTGGCCTCTTAAGCTGATTCTGCAGCCAGCCAGGAGCATCCCCAGGATCTCAGGTGGTAAGAAAAACTGGTTCATGCCTGTCCATGCCAGCACTCAGGAGGCGGAGTTTGAAGTCAGACACTGTTGCACAAAGATACAGTATTTTAAAAACAAACAAAAGCCAAAAACCAGGAAGCAGAGGCAGGTGGATCTCCGAGTTCGAGGTCAGTCTGGTCTACAGAGAGAGGGCAGCCAGGACCACACAGAGATACCCAGTCGCGAAAAAACAACAACAACAAAATAAATACATAAAGGAGGGAAGAAAGTGGCCAAGAAGAACTACCAAATCGCACCCCAAAGAGAGGGGCAACGTGAAAACCGAATCATGTATCCACTTGCCAAGTACTGGAAACCGCAACTTGGAACTGTAAATAAAACAAGAAGCGAGAAAAACACCGGCTAACCGAAGCCTGCCTCTACGGGAAGCCGCGGGCTGCGGGCTGCTGGCGTTCGCGCTGCGCACCCTGCTGACACTCGGGGTTTAGCAGCTAACCTCGCGGAGACCTGAAGGTTCGGACCGCGCAGGCGTCGCCAGGAGCACCGACCCTTCAAGCCCGCGCAGGCGCAAAGGGAGGACGCCCTCAAAACCTGTCCGTTAGGGCGGCCGGAGCACCACCGCGCAGGCGCCGCTCTCGGCACCATGGCGGCCGCCTTGCTGCTGCTTCGCGCCCTCCGCCACAGCCCGGAGCCTGGGCCCCGACGGCTGTGGGGCCTGCTCTCCGGCAGGGGCCCAGGCCTCTCGTCCGGGGCTGGGAGCAGGCGGCCGTACGTGGTCCGCGGGACTCCGGCTGGTCTGGCTGCGGCTGGAGGCCCCGCGCCCCAGGTAACCCGCTCGGAGCCCGGGTGCGGCGGGTGCGGCGGCGGCGGCGGGTGCGGCGGGTCCGCGCGGACTGGAAGTGCGCCCCGCGAGGTGCAGCACGAGGGCTGATGCGGGCTCCCCGGGGCGGAGGTAGCATCGCCTCGGGTGGATCTTCTATCGCTAGCGTGTGTGAGAGAACGCCTCGTACCGCAGTCCCTGGCGGTTTGACACTGAGTCCTATCCACCTGTTTCTTTCTTTTCTGTTTTGTTTTGTTTTGGTTTTTTTGAGGCAGGATTTTATGTGTAGTCAGAGAGCAGCTCTCGAACGCCTGATCCTTTTGCTCGCAACTTCGGGATACCTGGGGGCTACAGGTGTGGGCCACCATCCTGGGTGATGTCACTAGTGTCTGGCGTAGCGTTAGGATTGGCTCGCCTGGACCAGTTCCATTAGGATGAATTACAGTGCATTCGGGAAAGTAATTGTTGCTTTAGAACTGTAGGAGGCTCATGAGCGGAAAACATGTAGCTACATATGTAGTCGGTGTAGTTTGTGAAATTCCTTGAGGTCCACGTGGGAAGGCCTACATGAAGGCCCCCATCTCGGCCTGATGAGGTTATGATCTTATCTTTTTTTTTTTTATTTCAATTTTCGAGACAGGTTTTCTCTGTAGACAAGTCTGGCCTCGAACCCTAATATCCGCCTGCCTCTGCCTCCCAAGTGCTGGGCTTAAAGGCATGCGCCACCACTGCCTGGCTTGATCTTATCTTAAAACTTCCAAATGGTCACATTTCAGAGCAGTGTAAATATTACAGATAAATATGCACTTGAACTTTATTTATTTGTTTGTTTGTTTGTTTGTTTATTTAAAGCAGGGCAAGGTAATGCACCCTTGCAATTTCAGTATTTACTGATAGAATGAAGCCAGGAAGAGTGTGAATTGGAGACTGAAATTGGTCTTGGTGAGATCCTCAGTCTGTGGCTGAAAGTTATTGGCTTTTGTTGTTTCTTTGTTTTTGGCTGAGTACAGTGAAATTCATTGGTAGAGTTGATTGACACACTCCCTTGGCCCCTGTCACTTCTTGGGAGGCAGGTCTAGGATAGAAACTGAAGGGGGGAATTCTCCATAAGTCCATGGGACCCCTGACTCCTCAGCAGTGGAGGGCCTCTCACAGCCTCTCGTGCTCTTTCCGGAATCAGTGGTCCAGAACTGTCACTCCCTGAAGGCGGGATAGATCACGAGGTCCACCACCATGTTGGTGTAGTCAGGTTTGCTGCATGAGTGAGTGAATTTGACAGAGTAGTAGTTGTATGGATTGACAGCCTCAGTATTAAAGACGGAGTGTCACAGTATTAAAGTGGGTGTCACAGTATTAAAGTGGGTGTCACTGGCAAAGGCTCAGGAGATGATTGGAGCTCCAGTGTAGCCCAGGGTGCCCTGTAGGAGTGCTTCACCACCTTCTCGATTTTGTACGATTGGCAGCTTTCTCCAGGTGATAGGACAGACATTGGGTGTGGCTGATTGTGCCAGTAAGCCTCTTTCCTCTTTAGCTCTGGTATGAAGTCACCCACAGCCTTGGCAGTGCCAGGCAGCTCCATTGCCATCCTGTGGGTCTTCCAGGAGGCCCAGTGTGTTATGGCGTGGATCGTGGATATGAGTCCCTTCAGGGCGTTGAAATTGACATAGATGCCCCGGTCATCGGGGCTAAGCAACCCGAGGGACAAGAGGCATTGCCGATGCTCGTGGGATGAGTTGTACTTCTCTAGTTCACATCATGGCCGCCTCAGTAGAGGGACAGGCCCCACCTGTGGCGACCACCCAGCTTCTCCAGGGTAGAGACGCTGCTGGGAGTGCTGCTCTGAGAAGGTACGAATGGCCTTCCCAGTGATGACAGGGTTCCAGTTCTTAGCCCTCACTGTACCAAGAAGCAGAAAATGTCAAATTGGATAGTTGATCTTCATATTTAAAGGTCGGTGGGTCATGATGGTGGACATCTTTAATCCCAGCACGCAGGAGCAGAGGCGGGTAGATCTCTGAATTCAAGGCCATCTTGATCTATATCTAAAGTTCCACGGAAGGCTAGCCAGGGCTATGTAGTAAGACCCTGACTTGGGGGCTGGGGGAAGAATAGAAAAGGCTAAACCAACTGTGGAGAACACCTGTAATACTAATACTTGGGAGGGAGAGGTGGAAGGTCAGCATTTCAAAGCCATCCTCAGCTACGTAGTAAATTCAGGCCAGCCTGAACTATCTGAAGCAGTTACAAATGACAAAACTGAAAAAGCAACAAGCTCTCTGTTGGTAGCTCATGTTTATAATCTCAGTACTTGGGAGGATGCAGGAGGATCACTGAGTTTGAGGTCAGACCCTGTCTCACAAAGAGACAAAGGGAGAAATAAATAAACACTTGACCGGAGTTAATGTGTATAGTTGAGGATGACTTTGAACTTCTGACTCTCCTGCATCCCCTCCCAAGTGCTGGGATTCCATGCATGTGCCACTCTACTCAGTCCTGAGGAGTACTGGGGATCAAATCACAGCCCTCTGCATGCTAGGCAAGGGCCTTGGTCCGTATCTCCAGACCTGTGTTGGTGTGGTGTGTGATCTTAGTGTTACCGCAGTCTTTTTCTTTTTTTACAGAGCTTGCTATTGCGAATACTGACCCCTAGCTTTGGAGGTATTAGCGGATTATTACTGAAACAGCATGTAGTTCCAAATGCAGTGACACTGTGGCAGCTCTCAGGTGTGTATATATGCATTGCATGCTCCCTTTCTGGTGGACACAGGTTTTATTGGAGTCCTATAAGAGCACAGTGGAAGAGGTCTATGGTCTTATATGCCTGTAATCCCAGCACTGAAACAGGGGGCTGCCACTTGGGGGCCAGCCAGAACTAGCTAATGAAACCCTGCTGGCCCCTACCTCCCCCCAAAAAAAACCCAAAAGGTTTTGGGTTGCCCGAGAGCACAGCACTTGTAGCTGTGAGCAGTGCTTGCCTGCTGGTCAGCAGAGTGTCCTAGGAGCAGACGGCCATGCTGGTCAGAACAGGTGTGCAGCAGAATCCACCATCTCAGTCTGTGCATGCACTGTAGTCTAAGAGTGGAGGCCCCTTGGCAGGTGACAAGTGACCTAGGAGAACGTCCCTAGTTTGACACTGACCAGAAGACTAGGAACAGCCACTAAGAGTACTTTGGGTTCTTTTAAAAAACAAAACACCTGGCCCTCTGACCCTCTTCAGTCCCGAGGTTTCAGGTATGTGCCACTCTGTCCCGTGTCATATGAAGCTAGGGGTTGAAGTCAGGACTTGGTGGGTGGTGCTCAGGCACTCTAACAACTAAGCTCTGTTTTCACTGTAACCTCTGGTTCTTTCTGTTTTGAGCCCGTTAGACCTGGGATAATTGGAAATGAAGTATATAGATGGGGGCTCTGAGCACTCCTTGATCATCCTGCCTGTCCCTTCCCAGCGGGAGGACATTGCATCGGACCCCACTCCTCGCCCGGGGTTGGCAGTTTGGTGTTGCTGTGGTTTGTTTGTTTTTGTCTTCTTAAGACAAGGTATTAATCTGCAGTCCAGACTGGCCTTGAATTTAGAATCCTCCGGTCTTCACCTTCCAAGTGTTGGGATTACAGGCGTGGGCTACCAGGCCTAGACATCTTTTTGCTCACTTTAAGTAAAGTATCTCTCTCTCTCTCTCTTGCTCTCGCTCTGTGTGTGTGTGTGTCAGCATGAGAGAGAGAGAGAGAGAGAGAGTGAGTAGCGCGCAGGGACACTCCCTGTGGGTTCCAGGAATTACATTGAGGTCATAAAGCTTGGCCGCCACCCCTCTGCCTCTTGAACCGTGTTATTAGCCCTCCTTTACAAGCCTAAGTAGTGTGGACTAGTGAGATGGCTCAGCAGTTAAGAGCCACCCTTCCAGAGGAACCAGGTTGGGTTCCCAGAACCCACATGTGGCTCACAACCATCCATAATGCTTACTCCAGAGGATCCAATCCCTTTTTCTGGCCTTCACAAGCGCCCCACACACGGTATACAGACTTATGTGCAAAACACCCACACAGAAAAATAATTTCATCTTAAAAACTAAATAAAACAGTAAGTTGTCTTTCATTGTTGTTGCTGTTGTTCTTTCTGGATTGCTTTTTTTTTTTTTGGTTTTTTGTTTTTTTGGGAGATTTTTGGATTTAGTTTTTTTTCGAGACAGGGTTTCTCTGTATAGCCCTGGCTGTCCTGGAACTCACTCTGTAGACCAGGCTGGCCTCAAACTTAGAAATCTGCCTGCCTCTGCCTCCCAGAGTGCTGGGATTACAGGCATGCGCCATGACCGCCCGGCTCTGGATTGCTTTTTAACACAAGCAAATAAATACATTTTTTACTTATTATGAGACAGGGTTTCTAATTATTTACTATGAGACAGTTTCTCTCTGTAGCCCTGGCTGTTCTGGAACTCACTCTGTAGACCAGGCTCTCCTCAAACTCAGGTCTTGCCTCTGCCTCCCAATTCTGGGATTAAAATTCTACAGACTCTCTGCTTTAGCTCAGAGGACATTCGGGTTTGTACCATAATTTAACTCCATTTTTCCGCAGTTGGAATGGGGAACCGTGGAATGCCTCAACCCTAACTTGAACAGCCTGTGTTGGGAGTGGGATCACCTGCTGAGTTTTATTTGAATTTCTTCCCATGCTCCGTGACTGATGTGAATTGGGCTCATAATGCACCTCACATGCCAAAACTTCAGTGTTGCCTTCTAATGGAAATGAAGGCAGCTTTGCTTCTGAGTATTTGTTTGATTTCTTGTTTTTGAGTCAGGGTTTCTCTGCATAGCTCTGGCTGCCCTAGAACTCACTCTGTAGACCAGGCTGGCCTTAAACTTACAGAAATCTGCCTGCCTCTGCCTCCCAAGTGCTGGGATTGAAGGCATACGCCACCATACTTGACAGTCTGCTAATGTCTTTATGAAGAAAATTAGACTTGGGTCTGGAACTGTGGCTCATAGGTAAAGAACTCTTACTGCTCTTCCAGAAGACCTGAGTTCAATTCCCAGCACCCACATCAGGCAGCTCACACCGATGTGTGACTCTGGATTCTGACTTCCATAGGAACAGGTGTGCACATGGTGCGTACACGGACAGCCAGGCAAAATATAAAAATACTTGCTTTTTAGTTTCTTTAAATTAATTTTTAATTTTTTGGTTTTTTTCTTTTGTTTTTTTTTTGTTTGTTTGTTTGTTTTTTAAATCTGTAACAGGGTTTCTCTGTGTAGCCCTGGCTCTCCTGGAACTTGCTTTGTAGACCAGGCTAACCTCAAACTCAAGAGATCTGCCTGCCTGTCCCTCCCAAGTGCTGAGGGTGTACGCTACCACACCTGGCTAAAGCAATTTTATTTTTTAGAAAAGAATCAGATTTGATGTCATGGTGATTTTTCCCTCTGATCTGTTGAGACTTTGGACAAGGTCAGGCCTTCTCTGGTGTGCATGCACCTTCTGCTAGCCTGTCCTTGTCAACGGCAACTGGGCTGCTGCTGTCACCACATTGTGTTAGCACCATTGTGCCATTTATCTGTTTAAATTCACTTAAATCATTCCCAATTAACTCGTTTTCAAACTCACGTCTGTAACTTTGTGTGTGTGTATGTGTGTGTGTGTGTCTATGTGGGGGTTTTTTTTTTGTTGTTTTGTTTTTTTGTTTTTTTCCCCCTTTTTGGAGACAGTCTCATGTAGCTCAGGCTTGGGTACAGCTTACTTTGTAGCCCAGGCAGCCTTGAGTTCAAGCCTCGGCCTCGGCCTCGAGTGCTGTGGCGCAGGCATGGGCTGCTGTACCTGGCTAGCCAGTTTATTGTTTTACTTTAAAACATTATCTAGGTTTACTTTTGTTACGTGTGTGTTCTGCCTCCATGTTTGTGTGTGTGCCGCATGTGTGCTCGCTGCCCTGAGCAGGCAGAAGAGAGCGTCGGATCCCCTGGAACTGAGGCTATGGATGCATAACCGGAAGCAGTTATGCGGGTGCTGGGAACTGAACCCCAGGTCTTCTGCAAAAGCAAGTGCTCTTAATTGCTGAGCCATCTCCCCAGCTCCATTTTGCTTTTTTAAAGTTTTAAAACTCTCTCTCTCTCTCTCTCTCTCTCTGTGTGTGTGTGTGTGTGTGTGTGTGTGTGTGTGTGTCCATATCCAGGTGCTCACAGAGGCCCGAAGAGGGTGTTGGATTTTTTTGGAGCTAGAGTTACAGGTGACTGTGATCTTCCAAACTTGGAGTACTCTTGCAAGAGAAGTATGTTCCAGCCACTAGCTATCCAGTTTAAATAGCAAAGATAACTGTCTCTGTGCATTATTCTGTCATTAGCAGATGCTGTAATAGTGTCAATGCGTAGAAGGAAATGCTGTAATATCTCCGATGCAGCGACTCTCAGAGCAGAGCTAGCTTGGAGTTTCCGTTGTGATGTTATTTGTGTACATACTACTTTCGTGTGCAACTTGGTATTTTTCTTCTTTATTATAGGTAGCACTTTGTATTTTAACACCTCAAGAATGAAACAGAAGAATAAAGACAATGACAAACCGAAAGGCAAGGCCCCTGAAGATGATGAAGGTATGTGTACCTCGTGCCCGGACCTGCCTGTCCCTCCTGTGTCCCTCCTGTGCTCTCTTCTTAGCAGGGCGAGGCTTATTGAGAAAGAAAGACACAGTTGAGGGCCTGTCCCCGTGTGAACTGCCCTACTTCTGTGATTATTGAGTCCTTTGTTGTATTTTGGAGATGCCTCTGTGGACACCTATGTCCCTCTGTCACAGTCAGCCATGTCTGAAGGCAGAGTTTCTGTGACTCTGCACTCTTAGATCTACCCTGTGTCCTGGGAGTGGGGACCTTGGTGAGCCCAGCCCCCCAGCCCCACGGGTCAGTGTTTTCACTGTTCCCGGGTATTTTACATGAGGACAGGACAGTGAGCGGAGCAGGTCTGCAGGGGCAGGATCTCCAGCATTCATAGCTAATGCTGCCCGGTCCCAGGTCCCAGCCTCCAGTCCTCACATCTTAGGCCTCGCCTTTCTGGAGCTGAGACTCATCCAGGAGTGTGAAGCAGGAAGAGATGAAGTTTGAACTGGACTGCTGGAGTGTCTTAAGAAACTGATTTTGGGTTTTGTGGGTTTTGTTTTTGTTTTTTTTTGTTGTTGTTGTTGTTTTTTTGGTTTTATGTTATTTTTGTTTCTCTGTCCCTCCCTGGCTGTCCTGGAACTCTCTGTAGGTCAGTCTAGCCTCAAAGAGATCACAGAGATCAGTCCTGCCTCTGCCTCCTGAATGGTAGGATTAAAGGTGTGCACCACCACCTCTGGCCAAATGAGGTTTTATGCAGTATTGGGAGTCAAGTTAGGCGAGCACTGTACTGTGCACATCCGGCCTCACACAGCCTTCAGCATCCGAGGGACTCACGCTGGTCCTCCTGCCTCGGGGCAGGCTTCCTGTTGTGTATGTGTGTGTGTGTGTGTGTGTGTGTGTATACATACATACAGAGAGAGAAAGAGAAAAGATTTGTCTTAATTTTATTTTTTAAAGTTTTATTTATGTTTATGATTATTCTTCCTGCATACATACCTACACACCAGAGGAGGGCATCAGATCCCATTACAGATGGTTGTGAGCCACCATGTGGTTGCTGGGAATTGAACTCAGGACCTTCGGAAGAACAGTCACTGCTCTTAACCGCTGAGCCATCTCTCCGGGCTTGTTTTAATATTTTTTAATTTAATTTAAAAATTTTTTAAAGTTTTATGGCATTCGTGTTTTGTATGCATTTGTCTGTGTGAAGATGTTAGATCCCTGGTACTTGAGTTACAGTAGTTGTGAGCTGCCTTGTGGGTGCTGGGAATTGAATCTCGGTCCTCTAGAAGAGGAGCCAGTACTCTTAAGCACTGAGCCATCTCTCAAGCCTTTTATTTTGATTTTTAAAAATCTTTGTTTTTATTTATTTTTGAGAACTTCATACTATATATTATAGTAAATTATATATACATACATACACACACACACACACACACACTCACACACGCACACACACAAATAATCTATTTTTATTTTATGATCATTGATTGGTTCTTGCCTGCATGTGTATCTGTATAAGTACATCAGGTTGCACAGGACTGGAGTTACAAACAGTTGTGAGCTGCCATGTGGGTGCTGGGATTGAATCTGTGTCTCCTAGGAGAGCAACCAGTGCTTTTAAATGTTGAGCCAACTCTCCAGCTCCCAAGCCCCTCCTTCTACTCCTCCGCGCTGGGCTTGCAGGTAGACGCAGCCATGCCTGGCCTTGCAGGTAGACGCAGCCATGCCTGGCCTTGCAGGTAGACGCAGCCATGCCTCTGCCTCCCAGAGAGCTGGGATTATAGGCGTGCACCACCACTGTCCGGCTCATCTTTAGTTATTGTGTATGGGTGTTTTGTCTGCATGTATGCCAGTGTACCATATGCATGCAGTGCCAGCAGTGGAGATGACTGTAACTTGAGCACCATGGCTGTGAACTGACGTGTGGTGCTGGGGCCTTGGGAGGGCAGCCAGTCCTTTGAATCACTGAACCGTGTCTCTTGCCCTGTGCTCTAAATTCTGTTATATTTATTTATTTGTATATTACAGATCAGGGGCATGCATGGCACAGTGTGTTTGTGGAAATTGGAAACACCTTATGGGAGCTGGTTCTGTCCATCCACCTTGTGGGTCCATGTTACAAGGCTTTACAGCAGATGTCCTTACTTGCTGAGCTTTCTTGCCAATCCCCGCGCGGTCTGTGTGTGTGTGTGAGAGTGCGTGTGATGCATGTATGAGTGTGAGTTTTGGTTTTGGGTTTGTTTTTAGACACAGGGTCTCACCATTAGCTCTTGCTGGCTGGAACACGCATAGATCCATTCCTCATTTCCTCCCAAGTGTTGGTGCTATTCATACTTCATGCCCTGTGCGTGCTGCTGCTGATAGAGAGTACAGGGCTCTGCATCCTTCTGCCTTCCAAGTGCTGGGATTGAAGGCCGAAGCCACTACACTTGCTATCAACTTATTTTTATTTTAATTTTTTTAAATCTTTTTTAAAGTTTGTTTTATGTACATGAGCACACAGTTGCTCCCTTCAGACCCTCCAGAAGAGGGCGTCAGATCTCATTACAGATGGTGTGAGCCTCCATGTGGTTGCTGGGAATTGAACTCAGGACCTCTGGAAGAGCAGTCAGTGCTCTTAACCACTGAGCCACCTCTCCAGCCCCCTCAACTCACTTTTAAATATTACTCATTTCAGTAAATAAGTTTGGGTAGAGAGAGACTTGAACTCTTCAGTGGATGAGTAAGATGTTAACTTCTGGGGTAGGTAGGAGCAAGTACTGGCTGTGCCGGTGTCTCCACATGCTGCAGCTGCTGTGCTGGTGTGTAATCTCAGTGTGCAGTCTCAGTGTGCATCTCAGTGCCTGTGTCTACACACAGGCTATACCCATGTCTCCACGTGCTGCAACTGCTGTGCTGGTGTGTAATCTCAGCGTGCATCTCAGTGCCCGTGTCTACACTGGCTGTGCCTGTGTCTCCACATGCTGCAGCTGCTGTGCTGGTGTGTAATCTCAGCGTGCATCTCAGTGCCCGTGTCTACACTGGCTGTGCCCGTGTCTCCACATGCTGCAGCTGCTGTGCTGGTGTATAGTTCACAGCGTGCATCTCAGTGCCCGTGTCTACACTGGCTGTGCCTGTGTCTCCACATGCTGCAGCTGCTGTGCTGGTGTGTAGTTCACAGCGTGCATCTCAGTGCCCGTGTCTACACTGGCTGTGCCTGTGTCTCCACATGCTGCAGCTGCTGTGCTGGTGTATAGTTCACAGCGTGCATCTCAGTGCCCGTGTTTACACTGGCTGTGCCTGTGTCTCCACATGCTGCAGCTGCTGTGCTGGTGTATAGTTCACAGCGTGCATCTCAGTGCCCGTGTCTACACTGGCTGTGCCTGTGTCTCCACATGCTACAGCTGCTGTGCTGGTGTGTAGATCTCAGCGTGCATCTCAGTGCCCGTGTCTACCACTTTTCTGGACTTGTAGCGCACTACCTTCTCTACAAGGCAACAGCATGGTGTTGCTCGGAAGACTTTTGACTTTAAAAGTTATTCCGTTTGGGAGGGGGGGAATTGGAAAAGGTTTTACCATTGGCAATGTAAATGAAGAAGATACTCAATAAAAAAAAAAAAGATTAAAAAAAAGTTATTCCGTGCCATTAGTGGTGGGACCACTACTTCCTCAGAAGTGACTCCAGGGAATAAAGTCCCCCATGCCTGCAGACAACATGTGGGTAGCATTTGTCAAATGTATCTCTCCTTTCAGGGTGGAGTGAAGTAGGGTCTCTCTGTTTAGTGCTGGCTCTCCTGGAGCTCTCTATATAGACCAGGATGGCTTTGAACTCCTGGAGATCCTCCTGCCTCTGTCTCCCAGTGCTGGGATTAAAGGTGTGCACCACCATGCAAGGGGCTAGGGTAACTTGAAACCCCCTCAGGATTTATTAGGGCACAGACCCTTCCCTCCAGTGCTGAGCATTCCTGAGGGTGAAGATAGAAAGGAGAGCCTGCCCATGTGAGAGCCCCTGGGCCTGCGCCTGATGTGCCTTCTCCCTGTGTTCTTCAGAAGAGAGGAGACGGAAAGAGCGGGAAGACCAGATGTACCGAGAGAGGCTCCGCACCCTCTTCATCATCGCCGTCATAATGAGCCTGCTGAACTCCCTCAGTACCAGTGGGGGCAGCATTTCCTGGGCTGACTTTGTCAATGAGATGCTGGCTAAAGGCGAGGTGCAGCGTGTGCAGGTGGTGCCGGAGAGCGATGTGGTAGAAGTCTATCTTCATCCCGGAGCTGTGGTGTTTGGGCGGCCTGTGAGTCAGGGCGAATACACTGGAGAGACTGGGAAAATTGGGAGTGTCCCCTTTTCAGTCAGCTCTTCAACTTGGGCTTGTCTGGTTGTCTTGAACAAGATGTGTACAGAACAGGGCTTGCTGTAGGGTTGGGCAGGAAGGACAGCTTGGATGGCAGCTCAGAGGGAAGAGGTGAGAGAATAAGTGAGAATTGATTCCAAACAGTATCACCTGATACCAGGGGTGAGGAAAGGAGACCCTGCAGCCCCGAAGGGGTGCTGTGCAGGCTGGGAAGTCAGAAGGGAGGTCACGAAGGCCTGGGAGAGCCACACATACACCCGTTACTGAAGGGCTAGAACTCAGACAGTGAGGGCTGTGAGCCCTGGAGGAATATGGGATAGGGGGAGGATTCAGGTCCAGCAGGAGGCTCGGTGTTAGAGAGCAGGGAAATGCCCCACTGCTAGGGCGAGAGTGGTCAGTTGAAGCTGTGGAGACTGCCTCAGAGGACCGCCTGGTGAAGCTGAGTCTCCCCGTACTCTGCTTCTGTTCTAAGAGTGACCCTCTTACGTCTCCCCCAGTGCTGTAACCATTACTAAGTCCTGAAAGTTGTTGGCAAAGATGTTGCTTTGATTACAGTAAAAGATGGAATTCCTGTCCCTCTTTCCTGGTTGTTTCTGAGTGAGCCTTGAAACTCTTTGAGCATAGGCTTCATTGGGACTCTCGTTTTTGTTTGGCTTGTGCTTTTTGCTTTTGTTTTTGTTTTTCGAGACAGGGTTTTTGTGTATAGCCCTGGCTGTCCTGGAACTCACTCTGTAGACCAGGCTGGCCTCGAACTCAGCAATCTGCCTGCCTCTGCCTCCTAGAGTGCTGGGATTACAGTGTGCACCACCACGCCTGGCTTTGGCTTTTTTTTTTTTTTTTTTTTTTTTTTTTGGTTTTTTCGAGACAGGGTTTCTCTGTGTAGCCCTAGCTGCTGTCCTGGAACTCACTCTGTAGACCAGGCTGGCCTCGAACTCAGAAATCCACCTGCCTCTGCCTCCCAAGTGCTGGGATTACAGGCGTGCGCCACCACCGCCCAGCGGCTTGTGCTTTTTAAAGGTAGAGCCTTAAGTATGTATCTCTGGCAGGCCTGGACCTTTTCATGTAGATGAGGCTGCCTCTGCCTCCCAAGTTCTGGCACTAAAGGTGTGTGCTATCACACTTAGCCAGCGGACCCTGAATTTTTCTTTTTAATCTCCTTCTCATGTTTTATTTGAAGTTGGGTGGTGGGAAAACATGCTGAGTGGTCACCCTGCTCTTCCGTGTTCCTCGTAGCCACACCACACTCTAGGCACAGGCTCCAGTTGCAGTCTCTACTGACTGGAATGAGCCTGTTCTTCCAGCATAGTGTATTTTCTTTCAACAGACCTGTTCTGTACCCCAACAAGACAACTCGCAATTCTTCTTACCTGCTTGTGGGTGGTGCAAATGTCGTCTGGCCTAGCAGGTTCTGTTAGGTCAGCTCTGTGCTGATAATTTGTAAGAACTAGGGACATGGGATCAACACACACAGTCAAACAGAAGCTGAAGCCATCTAGCCACAAAGATGGAGGGGCGGCACAAGAAGCACCAGCTCTAAGGTTTAGCAGAGGTGCAGAGTGCTCTGCTGGGCTGAGGTGCCTGGGTAAGGCAGCTCCAGGAGGTCCAAGAGCACTGTGGATTGCATAGGCTTTGAATAAAAACTCTGTGTTCATGAGTCTGGCATAGTTAAGAGAGACATTTCAACCCTTTCCCTTGCGCAGCTATGTGGGAGTTGGAATGGTTTGATGTATTGGGAAAGCCCAGGCAAACATCTAGGACCCGTAAAGGTAATCCTGAAAGTGTGACTGCTCCGTGCTTATCCGTGGGCAGAGGGAGGAAATGCAAATGGGACTTAGATTCTTAACTGCTGGCTCCTGCACCAGCTCCCCTGAGCGATGGCAGTGGGCAGGCTTCTCTGCGGCTGGAGGGCTGGCAGGCTGGCACCCTCGGTGGTTGTTGACTCAAGTTACGTCCTGCAGTTAGAGCCTGAGCTCTGCACGGACACAGGGCAGGCAGTTCATTCAGGAGGAGTTTGAATTCAAGACTAGCCTTGCTTGGCCACCAGATTATTGTCTCACAGAACAGAAACAAAAATGGTGACACCTGAGACTGGTGACCCAGATTGGCCATGGGGATGATTGTGACTTCTGCAGGTGCCTGTCCCTGTGGGGAGTCCCATGTGGCAGGGCAAAGGTTGATTTAGTGCAAAGCGTTTCCATCAGAAAATGAGATTGTCATTCTAGGCCATACTTGAGGAAACTAGAACTTGTTAGGCATGGAAGTCCATTCATTCTCCCAAGTGTCCTCTTTGAAGCACTGTTGTCATAGCGTGTGCCAGTGCTCAGTACTGACCTTTTGCCCTCTCTCTGCCCACTCTCCTTCTGGCCCCCAGAGGCTGGCCTTGATGTACCGGATGCAGGTTGCAAACATCGACAAATTCGAAGAGAAGCTTCGAGCAGCCGAAGATGAACTGAACATTGAGAGCAAGGACAGGATTCCCGTGTCCTACAAGCGGACAGGATTCTTTGGGAAGTACGTTAGTTGTTCTGTGGACTTGACCTACCCACCCTGACTTTGCAATGGAGACACACTGACCAGACCACGTCGTGAGCTGCCCTTGCTGATGGTTGACTGGGTCCCCAGGGAAGATTCCAGCAATGTGAGAGTGCAGGGGTGGACATGTTCACTTCTTGCTGTCTTTAGCTGTCTGTGGGAAATCTTTTTATTTATTTATTTATTTATTTATTTATTTTTGGTTTTTTGAGACAGGGTTTCTCTGTATAGCCCTGGCTGTCCTAGAACTCACTGTGTAGACCATGCTGGCCTTGAACTCAGAAATCCACCTGCCTCTGCCTCCCAGAGTACTAGGATTACAGGTGTGCGCCACCCCACGCCCGGCTCATCTGTGGGAATTCTTAACTAAGCACACTGAGGTTGCTGTTTTCTATAGAAGAAAACAGAACAGAAGGGATAGAAAGGCCCATAGTAAATAGAAGTTATTTACTATGGGCCTTTAGCATCTTAGCACTGTTTGGAATATTGTGAGAGTCCATGAAGCCTATAGGCTTGCTAAAGCAACAATGATGGAAGCCCATGTCTAAAGAGAAGTTTACTGTGGGTTTATGACCTGAGATGTAGCAGGCCAGTACCTGACACGTGCTCCTTTGAAAATGACTTCCTCTAGTCTGCACAACCCAGATGCTGAACCGTCCCACCCTGAGGCTGACAGGCAGACGACTGGGAGGTGCAGCGCAGGGCACAGTGTCCGGCATGGCGTCCTCCTCTTCCTTCTGTGTTGAGAGCCTAATCACAGAACCTAATTCTGTCAAGTCTTTCTTGTTTTTGGTTTACTAATTGAAATAGCAAACTATGATGTTAGCCACAGAAGAACCTTCTCTGTTGGGCACTGTCACGTAGCAGAATAGGTAAGCCTTTGCACATTTGGTCTAAATACTTGAAAGCCTGTGTGGAAGAGGAAGGTCAGTCACAGTGGGACAGGCAAACATTCTGCATGACTCAGACTCAGAGGTCCTGGCTACTAAGGCTTTATTTAATCCATCAGTTACCTGACAATGACTTCTAACCCCATAACATAACTGCCTTTCCCTTTTACCCAGCGCCCTGTACGCCCTGGGGATGACAGCAGTGGGCTTGGCCATCCTGTGGTATGTTTTCAGACTGGCTGGGATGACTGGACGGGAAGGAGGATTCAGTGCTTTCGTAAGTTGTGCTTCTGGATGTTGGTGTGTAAGAGCTTGAATCCTCCCAGATAGTCTGTAGTCTATGGAAAAGTCCCCAGGCTAACTTCAGACTCAGAGTCTCCTATCTCTGCCTCCAGAGTGGTGGGATTAAAGACAGTGGCAGTGGTAGTGCACGCCTTTAATCCTAGCACTTGGGAGGCAGAGGCAGGTGGATTTCTGAGTTTGAGGCCAGCCTGGTCTACAGAGTGAGTTCTAGGACAGCCACAGCTGTTCAGAGAAACCCTGTCTTGAAAAACAAAACAAAAGACATGTGCCACTTCCAACCGGTGAAAATGAGCTTTTTACAGTGACTAGGTAGGAGCTCATCTCCTGCTCCATCAGCTGACCGGAGAGTGGGACAACCCGGGCTAGTGAAAGAACATTTCCTCACATGGGGGCCACTGGGTGACTCTGCAGAGGGAACTGTGTTCTGTGTTCCTGATCAGCTGGGGGTGGTGCTTCCTCCCTCCCTCCCTCCCTCCCTCCGTCCCTAGTTTCTGTTGTTAGCCAATAAGAGAAACATTAAAAGAAACTTAAAGAATAGCCATAACAGGGGAAACTCCCCCACCCCCACGAACCCCCCAGCCCCGGGCCATACCTTAGAAAGTGTGCTCTCCATCTCTCAGGTTTGGGCCGGGGCGGAGTTTGGGCTGGGGTGGAGGAAGCTCCTTTTCCACCCTGGGGGTGTCACTCCACAGAGAATGCAAGCATATTTCTGTTTCCTTAGCTAAAGAAGGCTTTTTCTTCTTGGGCGGTGTTGGTAATTAACCCTGGAGCCTTGTACATGCCAGGAGGATGCGCCACCATTGTGAGGCTGCGCTCCTTACCCCAGGACGGTTCTGCTTGCCTTGTCTTTCCTTTCCTTCTTTTCTGTTTTATCTTTTTTCTTTTCTTTTCTTTTTTCTTTTTTCTTTTTTTCTTTCTTTCTTTCTTTCTTTCTTTCTTTCTTTTTTTTTTTTTTTTTTTTTTTTTTTTTTTTTTTTTTTGGTTTTTTTGAGACAGGGTTTTTCTGTGTAGCCCTGGCTGTCCTGGAACTCACTCTGTAGACCAGGCTGGCCTCGAACTCAGAAATCCACCTGCCTCTGCCTCCCAAGTGCTGGGATTATAGGCGTGCGCCACCACTGCCCGGCTTTTCTTTTCTTTTCTTTTCTTTTCTTTTCTTTTCTTCTCTTCTCTTCTCTTCTCTCTTTTCTTTTCTTTTTTCTTCTATTCTCTTCCCCTTTCCTTTCCTCTTTCCTTCTTTCCTCCTTTCCTTCCTTCCTTCCTTCCTTCCTTCCTTCCTTCCTTGCCCACAGAGGTCAGAATAGAAGAGAGTATCAAATCTCCTGGAATTCATCTGGAAGACCAACGTCTGTGAGAACACTGTCTCTATGTGGGTGCTAGTAATTGACCTAGTCTTCCGTAAGAATATCAAGTGCCCTTAACCACTGAAACATCTCTCCTGCTCTAATTTATAAAAGATAAGCTGCTATATGACTTTCTTCCCAGTATAAACAATACAAACCAAGAATTTCCCCTTGTGTGTTTGGAGTGGTCTGTTGTCTCATAACTGCAGGAGTAGCGCAGGCTTGTGGGCTGCTCCTCCTGGGCTGTAAGAGGACGCAGTTGTACCCAGGATGGATGGAGAGGCTTGTGTCAGGTCAGGCAGATAGCAGCTGCTGCTGCTTCCCTGTTTTGCTGGGGATGCAGAGCTTCATCCCCTGACTCTTTCTGCACAGAATCAGCTTAAAATGGCACGTTTCACCATTGTGGACGGGAAGACAGGGAAAGGGGTCAGCTTCCAAGATGTGGCGGGGATGCATGAAGCCAAGTTGGAAGTCCGAGAGTTCGTGGATTACCTGAAGGTGAGTGAGGCTGTGTCAGCCAGTGAGAGGTGAGCGATGCTGACAGGCCTTCTCCCCAGGAAGGAAGGCTGTGGTGAGCAGGCCCTTGCACTGTGAGACTGGAGCTCCATGGGTGGGATGGAATGGGTTGCGGGTGACTTCGGTGTCTCGTGGGTACTGTAAGTATGTGTCTGTGCCTGGTAAACCAATAGTGCCAGTATGCAGTTGTCCGTCAGAAGAGAAGAGTATAGTCCACTTCAGTTGGACCATCTTTTCTTTTGGAACTGTGGCCATATGAAACTTTTTGCTTTTTTCTGTTCGCACTGAAACTATAGCTGTTTCATGACTCTTATAGGCTGCTCTTCATATAAGTCACTTAAAACCTTCTCTGTTAAATGCTGAGTACTGAGTGTCGCGTGTCTGTTCCTGCCTAGAGCCCAGAGCGTTTCCTTCAGCTCGGTGCCAAGGTTCCAAAGGGTGCACTGTTGCTGGGGCCTCCTGGTTGTGGGAAGACGCTGTTGGCCAAGGCAGTAGCCACGGAGGCTCAGGTGCCCTTCTTAGCAATGGCTGGTCCAGAATTTGTGGAGGTCATTGGAGGTAGGTATGGGATGAAAGTGTGGGCAGGTTCTTAGCCTGTGTCTGGGTGGCCTTCCATATAACCTTCCCTAACATGAGTATCTGAGTGGAACAGAGAAGGACAAACAGCCCAAGGTAAAATCAGCTTTGGTCCAAGCAGAGTAGTGGTGATACGCATGTCTTTAAGCCAGCACTTGGGAACTTGGGAGACAGAAACAAGAGATCTGAGTTCAAGGACAGCCTGGTCTATAGAGTGAGTTCCAGGACAGCCAGGGCTACACAGAGAAACCTATTTTAAGACACAAAATAAGCTTTGGCCCCATCAACTTGGTGGTTCTGTACCTTGATTCCACTTTCACTGTGACTTGGGAGGCCAGCATGTCTAGATGCTGACTGCTTCTGGTTCATCTGAGAGTCAGCATTAGTGGGAGATGTCGCCTGGCTGGAGCCCAAAAATAGATTTGATTTCCTTTATCCGTCTGTGTTTTGTCCCTGTGTCCCTCAGGCCTGGGAGCCGCCCGAGTGCGCAGCCTCTTCAAGGAGGCCCGAGCCAGGGCCCCCTGCATAGTGTACATCGACGAGATCGACGCCGTGGGTAAGAAGCGCTCCACCTCCATGTCCGGGTTCTCCAGCACCGAAGAGGAACAGACCCTCAACCAGCTCCTCGTCGAGATGGACGGTCAGTGCACAGCATGCTCCCCACACCGTGTCCACCAGGAAAAGACTGTGTCAGGGGGATAGCTTTAGGGCAGACGACTCGGGTCATTTTCTGCTCTAGCGCTTAGGGTGTCACTGGTAGGGGGATTATTTTTCTTGAGTCACTATTGTGTATTGCTGCCCAGTCCTGCCCTGATGAGGACATTACACAGAATATTCTAGATGTTGACATCTAATAGCAGGTCACTTTAAGGATTATCCATCAATTCGCTACCTTTAAGAAAGTCTGCTGCCGGGCGGTGGTGGCGCACGCCTGTAATTCCAGTACTCTGGGAGGCAGAGGCAGGCAGATTTCTGAGTTTGAGGCCAGCCTGGTCTACAGAGTGAGTTCCAGGACAGCCAGGGCTACAAACACATCAGAAACAAAACAAAATAAAACACATCAGCCTTGGGAACTGGAGAGGGCTCAGTGGTTAAGAGCACTTGTTGCTCCTCCAGAGGACCTGGGTCTGGTCTCCAGCATCCACATGATGGCTCACAACCATTCACAACTCCAGTTCTGTGGCATCCACTGCCCTTGTAACCAGTGGGTTCCAGGCACACAGATAGATGGTACACGGAACATAATTGCAGGCAAAACATTCAGACACATAAAATAGAGTGTAAAGGAAATTCAGCTGTCCTTTTTCCTTTTTTATACTGGGGAGTAAATCCAGGACTTCACACATGTTCAGCACTGTCTTCATCTGCAGTGAGATTCAGGAGTCAGGCTGGACTGTGAGTGGAGACAGCAGGGGGAAGGGGGCAGTGAGACCCCCAGGCTGTGATCCCCTCAGTTTCTATGTTGTGTGACTCTCTGCCCTTGGAGGGGGGCATGGTGTGATGTTGTGTGGTGTTGAGATTCTCGTATTATAGAGGTGCCAATGTGTGATGCTGGGCCGACCTCAGTGGTGTTGCTTTTCTTTGTAATGGAGAAGCCCAGTGGGGGAGATGTTGATTTTTATTGTGTGGGTCTTGGGGGGTCAAGGCTTGGCCATAAGAGCATTTACCAACTGCGCCCTCCCCTCTTCCCCCCACTCCCTCTCTCTTGTTTTGATTTTATTTGTTGTGAACATTTTTGTAGTTAAAAACATAAATTTGCCAATTATAATCTCATGGTTTTGTTTTTGTTTTCTTGTTTGTTTTTTTGAGACAGGGTTTCTCTGTGTAGCCCTGGCTGTCTTGGGACTTATTCTGTTGACCAGGCTGGCCTCGAACTCAGAGTTCCACCTATCTCTGCCTCCTGCATGCTGGGATTAAATGCATGAGCTACCATGCCCAGTTTATGGTTTTTGTTTTAGTTTTGAGACAAGGCTTTACTATGTAACTCTAGCTGGCCTAGAACTTGATATGCAGACCAAGCTGGCCTACAACTCACAGGGATCTGCCTGCCTCTGCTTTCTGAACGCTGGAGTTAAAGGTGTGCACCAGTGCTGCCCAGGCCTGGGGTGTGTCCTCAAGTCCAGGTACAGCTTATAGTTGGTAGAAACAGTTCAGTAGCATGATGACCCTCAAGGAAGGCAGTTTGTACAAAACTTGGCTTCCTTTGTGGTGGACTAAAAGCTGGAGAGTGACAGGGGACATGTGGTGTCCTTCTGTGGTATTCATACACAGGCACATACCTACACACATGTGCACATGTGTAGGTATACGCTGCTCTATCACCATGCACATTAGAGTTCACCTCCTAGCTATCATGTTATCAGATGGGCTGGTGCACATTATTTCATGACTGTAAAGTTGTTCCAGCAAAGGATGGGTCTGAGAATGATGAAGAGAAGGGATTGCGTGATGGAGATGCCATGAGGAAGGTTCATCTAGAGCTGCCCCACAGCCCTCCTCTTTTCTGTCCCTTTGGTTGTCTAGCTGTCTGTCAGCATATTAGTTCAGAGCCCACTGTGAGCAACAGAGGTCCCAACAGCTGCTTCGAATACCAACAGACGTGCTCAGGGTTGCTTTTCCGGAGTACTAACTGCCTTGGGAGACCTAGGTGGAGTCCCTGTGAAAGGCAGAGGACTGCTACAAACTCTTGGGGCCCGGGGACCTGGCATGGAGGTCTTTGTGGTCTCAGCTGTGGCTCTGTGATTAGTGAAGTGAAGTTGAACACAGCCGTCCTTGGCGTGAAGGAGGCTCCAGCGAACCTTCTCCTGTGGCTCTTTCCCCGCCCTGTACCTCAGAGATATTTTATTTCATTTTATTTATTTTTAAAGGTTTATTTGTTATATGTGAGTACACTGTAGCTGTCGTCAGACAATCCAGAAGAGGGAGTCAGATCTCATTACCATGGTTGTGAGCCACCATGTGGTTGCGGGATTTGAACTCAGGACCCTTGGAAGAGCAGTCAGTGCTCTTAACCATCTCTTCAGTCCCCGAGATATTTTATTTTATTTATTTATTTATTTTTATTTTATTTTTATTTATTTATTTATTTTTGGTTTTTTGGATTTGGTTTTGGGAGACAGGGTTTCTCTGTGTAGCCCTGGCTGTCCTGGAACTCACTCTGTAGACCAGGCTGGCCTCGAACTCAGAAATTCACCTCCCTCTGCCTCCCAGAGTGCTGGGATTACAGGCGTGCGCCACCACCGCCCCACATAGATATTTTATTTAAATAAGGGTTTAAATGGATTTCATAACATTAATATTCAACTAGTTATACTAAAAATCTGTTAACTGGTTTGTTACCTCACACAGTTAAAGACAGGCCACCTTTTTCAAGAGTTGAATCTACTAGAAAGCATGGCATTTTTCTGAGCTGAATTTCTCTGAACTACTATAATAGCTGTTTGTCCCCAGAGCTGGCTGAGGAGCCTGTTGCTTGTCAGGTTGGCCCAGCACTCACAAGTCTCTTTGTGCTCACAGCTGTGTGTGCTGGCTCCTTCAGATGCCCTGAGACTAGTCTTTGTCACCTCCTCAGGAAGAGCAGTTTGTGTTCATCGGAGTGCGGAGGATGAGGTTGAGCAGACGTTGTGCTGCTCGTGGGAAACTCTGCATGGGCCTGAGAGATGCTAGTCATGGAGGCCCCAGCACAGGGGCTGCGGGCGTGGGTGGGACTGTATGCTTAGATAAGTGCGCCTAAGGCCAGCCCCTGCTCCCCACCTGCTTACCACGAGGTCACCTGGCCACAGGAGCCTTAGAGAGAGGGCTTTAACATGTGTGGTCGGTTATGGCCTATGCACAAGTTTATGGTTTTGGAAACGAGTACTGTAAACGTGGATTCTACACAAGAGTCATTACAGAATCCTAGCAGGGCCAGGCATGGTGACACACATCGTTAATCCCAGCACTCAGGAAGCAAAGTTAGGTGTCAGTATAGCAAGTTCCAGGCTAGCCAGAGCTACATTGTGAGACCCTGTTTCAAAAGGGGGAGAAAGGGGAAGATTCCTAGCAGGACTTGGTGACTGTCAGAGTGTAGAGTTCTTGCCTTGTATGTATGAGATCCTGGGTTGTATCAGAAATCGAAAGGAAGAAAGCAGGCTTGAGAGGTTGCTCAGTGGTTAGAGCCCTTGTAGCCAGGCATGGTGGTGGTGTCTTTAATGCCAGCACTCAGGAGGCAAGGCAGGGGGTATGTGTGAGTTCCAGGGCAGCCTCAGTCATGGCTTTGATTGCATTTAGGCAGCATCTTCATAGGAGCAGAGAGCACATTGTACACTGGCAGGATGCATTTCCTCAGAGCCGTGTCAGACACAGCCTGGGACTCGGCTGTTGGCACACCCTACCAGTAGAGTCCTCTCACCACTGAGAGTGCTAGCACCCTTAAGTGGGGTCACTGTGGACCAAGGCCTGGGTGATGCCAGGCTTGCTGACATTACTAGTGACTATTTGTGCCCCAGATAGCAGCATTGGCCTTGCTGCGAGCCATTTTCCATCCCCCACATAACCCAGACTAAGGGTTAATCGTGAGCACCCGAGAGCCTCCACTCTGTGGGGATGGCTGTTTATTGGTGCTGTGTGTTAACAGATGCCCTGTTACGCCATGTCGACATTGTCAGGTGTCCATAGAGCAGGAGGCTGCCGGGACCCGTGTCTCTGTGCGGCATTTCCTAACTACCCACCTCTTGGGTATACTCTGCCTCCATCCACACATAAGCCTTCTAGCCAGCCTAGATGGTTTGAGAGCTTTAGGGCGTTCCTCTGCCTCCACTCCCCACCGCCTTCTTTCTATTTTTGAGAGTCTCGTGTATTCTAGGCTAGTCTTGAACTCAGTGTTCGACTGAGGATTGCCTGGAACTTCAGCTCCTGCAGCCTCCGGAGTGCTAGTGTTCCAGTGTGCACCCCACACCTGGACTGTGCAGGGCGATGATTGTGAAGTGAGTGATGGCTTCCTGCAGGGGACACTCCTCCACCCCTCCTCGCCCTCCTTATAAAGATTTCTGGGTTGGGGGGTTGTTGGTTTTTTTATTTTGTTTTGTTTTGTTTTTTTGAGGGGGGAGGTGTCTATGTCTTGGCTGTCCTGGAACTTGCTATATAGACCAGGCTGACCTAGAACTCCCAGAGACCCTGCAGCCTCTGCTTCCTAGGTGCTGAGAGTAAGATGGTGTGGCCACCACACCTGGCTAAAAATGGTGTGTGTTTGGGTTTGTTGTTTTGTTCTTTCGTTTTCTTCCTCAGTCATAGTCCAGGATCTGGGGTGGCTTCTGAACTACTTTTTATGTATGAGTATCTTGCTTGTGTGTGTGTGTGTGTGTGTGTGTGTGTGTGTGCCTAGTGCCCATAGATATCAACAGAAGGCATCACATCCCCTGGAACTGGAGTTAAAGATGGTTGTGAGCCTCCAGATGTGCGTGCTAGGATCCAACCCTGGCTCTTCTGCAAGAGGAGCACGGTTTTTAACCCGAGTCCTCTATCCAGCCCCACTTTCAGCATTTTAGACAAGAAACCTCATGCCTAAACCCAGACATAAAGTGTTTAGATACCACCCAGGGAAGATGGCTGCTGCCCAGCAACTAACAATAGCTCCTCGGGAAGAAAATGGATTCCAGGGATGCTACCTACATCTCCAGGGGACTTTGGTTGGTTCTGCCTCCACGAGTGGCCAAGGACAACTGCTGTTGTTGGAAAACAAGCAACTTCACACTTTTGGCATGACTTTGATTGGAAGCTGTTGGGAAGGTGTCTCCATCTCATCACAGTCCAGAAGGAATGTGGTGTCTTCTCCCCTGGGCCTTTACTTATCCCTGCTGTGCCCTGAAGGTGGTAGTCACTGGGGAAATCCACTGTTGAGATCCCTACTCTAAAGGCCACTGTATCTGCTCTGTTCCCTCAGGAATGGGTACCACAGACCATGTCATCGTCTTGGCGTCCACCAATCGAGCTGACGTTCTGGACAATGCTCTGATGAGGCCTGGTCGGCTCGACAGGCATGTGTTCATTGATCTTCCCACCCTCCAGGTCAGAACTGCTGGGGAGGGCGGGCAGTCCATTCCCACGGCACAGTGCTTGTGGCCTGGGACAGAAAGCTCTGCTTTAGAGCTGCCACGCTTCCTGCTTCCAGGACCTAGGCTGCCGTGACCTGTGGGGCCCAAGTGTCCCTGCCCCTCTGCCTGCCACTATGCCCAGTGTCCTTTTGGAGTTGGTTTGGTTTTGAGACAGAGTCTTTCTATGTACCCCAGGCTGGCCTTGCACGTAAGACCCTGCAGCTTTAGCCTGTTGCGTGCTGGGACCCCAGGGCCCTGGGCGTGCTCGGTGCCACTCACTGTTCTTAGTTTCTCGGTGTGCAAAGATAGTGTGCTCTATCTTCACCCTTGAATGCTTGCAGTTAGTTGACTGCACTGGTCTAGTTGAGGAGGGTGTTGTTTTGTTTGTTGTTTGTTTGTTTGTTTATTGAGACAGGTTTCTCTGTTTAGCCTTGGTTATCCAGAGATCCACCTGCCTCTGTCTCCCAAGTGCTAGGATCAAAAGTATGTGCCACCACTGCCCGGCTTCAGTTGAATTTTATAGTAATTCACAACTGGGGTTAGAAATGGTTGTGAACCCTGCCTACACAGGAGGGGGCAAGCTGGGCTCCTCTGGAAGAACAAGCCTCCATAACCTCTGAGCGTCTCTCCAGCCTCTAACCGTCTCGCCTCTAAGAATTACACTTTGTCCTAGAAGTGTGTTATCTGATGAAAGCCCTGGAAACCTGGATTTTCTGCCTGATTGCCTCTCCCTCACACACTCGTGTTTGGTCCATGGTTTAGGAGTCCTCATTATAGTCTTGAGAGCAGGGATTAACGGTGTGGGCAGAGGGTCCCTGTGGAAGGAAGGAGAGCAGACCCAGGGGCTGGGGAGTTGCTAATACCACTGGACAGAGGTGTGGGGGCAGCCCCAGAGGCTGCCACTCCACAGGAGGGAAGCTGCCTGTCTCCTGACAACGTCGGGACCCAGAGCGTGTGACGTGCACGCTTGCATGTGTGACAGGTGTGGCATGCTTCACTTGCACCCTATTAATTTATTTTCCTTTCATCTTTGAACTGCTGCTTGGGGCTCTAAGTTGGTTTCCAAATCGTGGGTAACAACTGAGAATGTCAACCATAGGAAAGCCAGTGTTGCTGTGACGGACAGCAAGGCTCCTTCACAGAGCTTGCAGGAGATGGGAGCTGTCCTGTCAGGCACGTCTCAGTTCAACTGTCTTCCCCGTTCGTGACAGGAGAGGCGGGAGATTTTTGAGCAGCACTTGAAAGGCCTGAAGTTGACCCAGCCCAGCAGTTTTTACTCCCAGCGGCTGGCAGAGCTGACACCTGGATTCAGTGGTAAGACATCCGCCTAAGACACATATTTGTGAGGGAGAGCAGCCTCCGTCCCCCCATGGGAGTGCTGTCCCTGTTCTGAGGCACGCGTCACTGCAGGCCTGAGTGAGGTCAGTGTGACTGCGGGCAGCAGAGGGACAGAAAAGAGGGTCCTTCCTCTTGGATGGTGGAAGCAGCAGGTAGCAGTGCTGCGGCCCACAGGACTCCTCAGGTGGCAGTTGTGATGTCTCTACCAAGCAGCAGAAGCTATCATGACAAGCCTAGAGTTTGTGCCATCAGAGCGTTGTGAGATAGTCTGCCTGCAGTCTCTGTGTACTATGTTCTCTGTGTTGCATTTACACAGAGACCATCTTCCAGTTCAGACTGTCCCACCAGGCTGCCGCCCGCTCCCTAGGTGATTTCCAGTTAGAAATCACAATTAGGCTTCCTTTCTTTACAGCTTTATTTTAAAGGTTAATGTGCATTTAAAATTCCCTTAAAGCCAGGCCGGCAGCTGTGCCTTAATCATAAGCACTTGAGAGGCTGAGGCATAAGGGCTGCTGGGAGTTTGAGGGCAGCCCAGGCTGCAGCAGAGGCCCTGTCTCTACTGGAGAACAGAAGCCCTCTCTCACCTCTCACACGCCATGCCTTCGTGACTGCCCTCCAGTTGTTAGTCACCTCTGTGGACTCTGAGCCCTCCATGCCTGCCCTGTTGTACACACATGCACTGTCGGGTGACACAGGATCGCAGAAGCAGACAGGGAAGGACTGTGAGGTCCAGATGAGCCAGACACTGCTGGCTTGAGCTGCTTCTGTGAAAGCTGAGGGAAGGGTGCAGAACGCTGTCCTCCCTCCTCCCTCCCTCCCTTCTACCCGGCCTCCTTTCTCCTTTCCTTTTTCCCCTTTTGTTTGCTATTTTGAGACAGAGTTCCTTTGTGTAGACTCGGCTCCCCTAGAACGCATGGTCCTCTTGCCTCAGCCTCCCAGGAATGGCAGGAATGGTAGCCTAGGCCTCTGTCTCCTCTTCCGTCTCTTGTCCTTTTTTTTTTTTTTTTGGTTTTTTGGAGTCAGGGTTTCTCTGTGTAGCCCTGGCTGTCCTGGAACTCACTCTGTAGACCAGGCTGGCCTCAAACTCAGAAACCTGCCTGCCTCTGCCTCCCAAGTGCTGGGATTAAAGGCATGTGCCACCACTGCCCTGCTCTCTTGTCCTTTTTGTTGTTCTTCATGAAAAGCTGAGTCTCCCTCCTCTCTCTCCTTTTCCTGAATGCTGACAGGGCAGAGGCAGCAGCACTCCCCACCCCTGCCTGTGGTTTGTGTTGACAGGCGCCGACATCGCCAACATCTGCAATGAGGCCGCACTGCATGCCGCGCGGGAGGGCCACACATCCGTCCACACGTTCAACTTTGAGTATGCGGTGGAGCGGGTCATTGCAGGTACGAGGGCCACACCCTTTGTTCGGGCCGTCAGATTAGGGGTGGGTAGAGACTAGACCCAGGCTCTAATGTTCCGTATTAATGTAATATTCTAATTACGTAAGTAGCAAGGGCACTGTCGCCTTTCCTCCATCTGAGATACTGTAATTTACCTAAGGAGGACATACCTGCTCCTCTTCATGTCCAGCATGTGCTAGCACACATCTGTAATACTATCGTTTGGGGTATAAGATGAGGAGTTCACCTATGTCTACAGAGTAAAAAGGATAGGCATGGTACATACTCCTTTAATCGCAACCCTCGGGAAGCAGAGGCAGGAGGATCTCTGTGAGTTTCATAATGTCCAATGAATGAGGTGGCTTTGTGATGGTGCTTACCCAAAAGCTTCGCTTTGCTGTTTTGAGACAGGGTCTCTGTGTAGACCTGGTTGGCCTGGAACTTGCTATGTAGACCGATGATGGCCTTAAAACTCACAGAGGTATATCACCTTACTGGAACAAAACCATCTTTTAGTAAGAAACAGACATCCTCAGTTCTTTCGTCTGCTGACTGGCATGAAGAGATCAGGGAGTAACAGCAGCCGTTTGCCCCTCCCTCAGAAACTTGCTGCTTCCAGGGTTCCAGCCTTGGGAACCTTGTGACATGTGTCCTAAACATTAACTCCAGGTCAGGTGTGGTTGCACTCGACAGCCTGAGCTGCATAGCTAGACCCTGTCTTAAAAACCAGCAGCAACCACACGAAAAGATGCCCAGGGTGGGAACTAAGTTTGGGCGGGGTGGTGGTGGCGCACACCTTTAATTCCAATACTCAGGAGGCAGAGACTAGCGGTTCTCTGTGTCTCTTTGAGGGCAGCCTGGTCTACAGAGTGAGTTCCAGGACATCCAGGACTACACACAGAAACGCTGTCTCAAAACCACCCCACCACTCCAACCCCTGCCCCCCCAAAAAGGTTGGAGTGGTGAATGAACAGAACTGAGCAAGGAAGTTTAAGTGGACCTGCCCCTGAGGTGTGAGGCTGTCGTCTCAGCACGGCAGCAGAGGGACCTCTCCTCATCCTGTCAGTGACAAAGTCAGTGTCACTTGTGAGGTTGAAAACTGTCAGTTCTTAAAGAATTGTTAGTGTCCGAAAGTTCCTGAGACAGGTCAGCCCCACTCCATTCCTCCCCAGAGTTCCCTTGATCTGAGTGTGGGTGGTGTCGGAGTGAGAGAGCTTGTCACTACAGAAGCGCCAAGCAGTACGAGGGCGCCGGGAGTGCCCACAGCCTGCTGTTGCCTTGACTTCCTTCAGGTACTGCTAAAAAGAGTAAGATCCTTTCCAAGGAGGAGCAGAGAGTGGTCGCTTTCCACGAGTCTGGCCACGCCTTGGTGGGTTGGCTGCTGGAGCACACAGAGGCTGTGATGAAGGTAGGCTGTGGTGAGCAGCAGGCCTGAGCTCCAGAGGCCTCACCCATCTGGTCTGGAGATACCACACGTGTTTGTACTATGTGCGAGAAAAGGTTACCACCCACCTGGCATCACTCTGGCTGAAGCTCCGAAGCCTCAGCCTCAGTTAGCAGGCTAAGAGGACATTTCCCACGTCCAAGGCCTCTGTCCTTTCCTGCTTGGGCCTCATGGGGGAGAGCTCAACTCGCTTCCACTCAGGGCAGCAAGTGGTTATTTCAGACAGTTTCCCGAAATGATGTAGACTGCACAGAGACCCTGCAGAGGCCAGGGTTATGGATAAGACAGGCGTCCCGCTTACCTCCTGGGGCACCGCTGTTCCACCCCGCAGTGCAGTATGCAGCAGTGCAGTGTGCGACAGTGCAGTATGCGACAGTGCAGCCAATAGCCAACAGTGCATGGGCTCCCTTTTCAGTTCTCTGCTGTTTACAGAGCTAGGACAGAGGCTACATGGGTCAGTCGTCTGTTTAGAGTAGAGTGGGTGGGACTGACAGGACATTAACTCCGATTTGCTGTCCCATGACATATTTAGCAGTCGCTGATTTGGTGCCCAGACCCAGCACAAGGCAGGCTGGACATTAATGAACTCAGTGGCAAAGAAAAATAATGTCTCAAAAAAAAAAATCCAACAAACCAAACTCAAGATTTCATTTTGTTCTCAGAATTGTCAGTTGGTTTATGTATGCCAGCCAGTGGCATGGTTATGTTCTGGGAAAGAAACGGAGGCACTGTTACTGGTCTGACAGTCACTGTGATCTGTCACCAAGACTAGTCATGACCACAGATGTCCTTATTAAACCGTCTTTTAAACATTTTTAATCCCAGCACTTGGGAGGCAGAGACAGATGGTTCTCTATGAGTTGGAAACCATCTTGGTCTACAGAATAAGTTCCAGGACAGCCAAGGTTACAAAAAAAGACATATCTTAAAAAGCTAAAAAAAAAAAAAAAAACTTTCTATTATGGTATGGGTATTTGGCTGAGTCTAGTCTCTGTACCATGTATGTGCCTGGTACTCCCGGAAGTGAGAATGCCCTGGAGCCAGAGTTGCAGATGCTGGGACTTTGAGGTTAAGTCCCAAGTAAACCAGGCAGTGGTGGCGCACGCCTGTAATCCCAGCACTCTGGAAAGCAGAGGCAGGTGGATTTCTGAGTTCGAGGCCAGCCTGGTCTACAGAGTGAGTTCCAGGACAGCCAGGGCTACACAGAGAAACTCTGTCTTGGAAAAAAAAAAAAAAAGAGCATCCAGTGCCCCAGCCTGCCACTGAGCCATCCATCTCTCCAGCCTCCAACTTTTCTTATTTCCAGGCAGTGCTGCGAATCGAACCCTTGCACACACTACGCGAGCTCTTTCCCACTGAGCCCTGACTTCTGTTAATGCTCGCTTCTAGCTGGGGCTCACAGGTGACCCGCTCTGCTTGCATTCCTCTGTAGTAAGCAGGCTTTTCCTGGCCCGTCAGAGCAGTAGTCCCGCCTCTTCCTCAGTGTCTGGCATTGGATTGTAGGGAGAGAAGGCAAGGGTAGGATGGCCTGCCCTGGTTCCTTGAGGCATCCCGTGAGTGATGACAGCTTTAGGAGGCCCTGCCTCTCTCTGAGGCCACATGCTCCCTGCTAAGTTGTTTGTTCTTCTGCAGGTCTCCATAGCACCTCGAACAAACGCTGCTCTGGGCTTCTCTCAGATCCTCCCTCGGGACCAGTACCTCTTCACCAAGGAGCAGCTGTTTGAGCGCATGTGCATGGCCCTAGGCGGTCGGGCAGCTGAAGCCATCTCATTCAGCAGGGTCACCTCTGGTGAGGAGATAGCCCTTGGGTGGGGCTGTCAGCGTGGGCACTGTCGTGCCTGTCTCTTGGTGCTCAGTGCTCTTGTCAGGGTGAGGCTGGGGGAAGGTATGTGCAGGCCAGAGATCTGGGCAGATACCAAAACGTCATGTATATGGACTGGAAATGTGATTGTAAATGTAACTGCTCACGGCTATGGCCTCATCAAACTGAATAGCAGAGCATTCACTGGATCGCCAGAAAGGTCATGGTGGGTCTCAGGGCATCCATCGCGCCTGAAGAGTGACAGGCTTAAAACCAAAACAAACAAACAAAAGATAGCCAAGAGGTGTTGGTGCTCATATTTAGTCCCAGCACTCAGGAGGCAGAGGCAGGTAGATCTCTGAGTTCGAAACCAGCCTGGTTTACTGAGTGAGTTCCAGTTCAGTGAGATCTACACAGAAAAACCCTCTTAAAAAACATCAAACCGTCGGGCGGTAGTGGCGCACACCTGTAATCCCAGCATTTGGGAGGCAGAGGCCGGCGGATTTCTAAGTTCGAGGCCAGCCTGGTCTACAAAGTGAGTTCAGGACAGCCAGGGCTACACAGAGAAACCCTGTCTCGAAAAACGGGGAAAAAAAAAAAAAAAACAAACCATCAAACCAAAGAGTGACAGGCTCCCCTAGTACAGAGCTGGCCATAGGCTGGAGTGCGTCACTGCGAGGCCGGTGAAATGGCTGAGCAGCTATAAGCATTTGCCGCCAAGTTTGCTGATGGGTTCTGTCCCTAGGACCCACATTGTGAAAGAAGGGAACCAAGTCCTGCCCGTGTGTGCAGACACACGGCAAAGGCCGTAAGAAAGAGCAGCAGAGTGCCTGCCCAGCGTCTGATGTCCTGCGGGTTCTAAGCATCGCCTTCTGGGAAGTTGGGCATTGCTCCTTGGGCTGTGACAGGACCTGGGACAGGTGCTCCTGTGCTCTTGTGCTCTCCAGGATTCCTGCCTTTCTTCATTCCAGGGGCCCAGGATGACCTGAGGAAGGTTACCCGCATTGCCTACTCCATGGTGAAGCAGTTCGGGATGGCTCCTAGCATCGGGCCTGTGTCCTTTCCCGAGGCACAGGAGGGCCTTGCGGGCATTGGACGTCGTCCCTTCAGCCAGGGCCTCCAGCAGATGATGGACCATGTGAGTGGGCCCAGACCTTCCCACTGCACACCTTTGCCTTGGGGAGAGGCTTCTAGGTCTACTGTAGGAGCCTGCGCCCTCACCCTCAGATGAGCATGCCGCATGGCCTAACGGGGGTGGGGTTTTGTGTACCGTGTTCTGAATGGGGCCAAATAAAACTAGATGTAGAACTGGGGAAATGTCAACTAAAGATACCAAATGGCAGAGCCTGTGCACACGGCCACTGTGGCTCTGTTGAGGGCCATCGCCATTGCTCGTGCAGTCCAGCCAGCAGAAGGTCATCCAGGCGCTCTTTCTAGGGTAAAGGTGGCTGGTGGGGGTGCATCCCGGCCTGGGCGTCTCAGACCGTGAGGGGGAGACACTGCTGCTGTGCACTGTGGAAGACGGGCCTGCTGGTGGGCCTGTGCCTTCTGCGCCTTGGTGCTGGAGCTGGCAGCCAGTGAGTCCGTGAGCCACGGCCCAAACCTTTCCTCATGCCGGACCTACTCCTCTACAGGAAGCAAAACTGCTGGTGGCCAAAGCCTACAGACACACTGAGAAGGTGCTGCTGGACAACCTGGACAAGCTGCAGGCGGTGAGGGCATGTGGGGACAAGCATCTCGGGAGCCCCTAGAAGTGGAGGGGTCAGCATGGCCAATGGTGACAGCCCCGATCAGCTAGAGCCTGTTCTGTCTTTTGATGATACACATGTCAAGCCAGCTCGGCAGAGACTCCCCTCCACCCTTAGTCATGCAGCACTAGCGCCTTGACCGCTGGGTCGGAAGAGTCTTGTTGGTTTTGTTTTGAAATAGGGTTTCACCATGTAGCCCTAGCTGGTCTGGACCTAGCCTGGCCTCGGACCCGTGTGCCTTTATCTCTTCCTCTGGTGTCCTGGAATTGAAGATGTGTTCCTCCACACACAGCCCTTGGAAGTTATGTCCATATCCCCCCCCCACCCCCCGTGCTCCCCGACAGGGTTTCTCAGTGTACTCCTAGCTGTCCTGGAACTCACAGACCTGTCTGCCTCTGCCTTCCAAATGCTGGGTTTAAAGGTGTGCACCAATATGCCCAGCTTTGGAAGACTTTTCTCAAACAGCAAGAAGTAGCAGGATATGGCCACAGACACAGGACCTTTAGAAATATTTCCTGGGCCAGGGATGGGCATGGTAGCATATGCTTGTAATCCCAGCACTCAAGAAATTGAGGCAGGAGCATAGCAGGTTTGAAGTCAGCCTGAGTGATACCCCGTCTGGCAATAAAATGGTGGTATTCAGGATGGATTCCAAGCAGCAGGATTTCCTCCCCGTTGTGTCGGTCAGCACCTGTCTCCACAGTTCAAGCCGGAGCCTCTCTGTTCAGCCCCCCGCCTGCTGCTCCCAGACACACACACCTTGTTTGGTGAAGGAAATTGAAGTTGCCAGAAATAAGCAGAGCTTTCGAAAGGAAATAGAAACAGTAATGGGGCTGGCAGCTGACAGATGACTTAGGGTAAACACAGGGAGCGATTCTCTGCCCGAGCTGCCTTTGCGCCTGTGTCCCTGGGAAGCTGGCCTTTTGGAGGCATCCTGCTCACTCACAGAGGAGCCCTCCTGCTTCCCTGGGACACAGAGGCCTCCTGTGGGATGGGGCTCCATCTCTGATGCTCTGCCTTCCCAGGCTCTCACCCGTGTCCGGCACTCACACTGCTCTGCTTGTTTTTCTAGCTGGCGAATGCCCTTCTGGAAAAGGAAGTGATAAACTATGAGGACATTGAGGCGCTCATTGGCCCGCCGCCCCATGGGCCAAAGAAAATGATCGCACCACAGAAATGGATTGATGCTGAAAAGGAGAAGCAAGCCTCAGGGGAGGAGGAGGCTCCGGCTCCCTAGTCCCGCCCCCCAGGGCCCAGATAAAGGCCTTCTTCCATGCACCTGCGGTACCACAGGGCCTGTCAGTAGCGCCATCAGCCCCTGGACTCTTCACCTGAGCGTGAACCTCAGCCTCTGTCAGCTCTCTGGTTTCTGATGAAGACTTCTGATATCTATTTATTGATTTATGACTAGTAAATTGTTTGCAGAGGAACCTTTCATGTGTACTGCTTTTCATGTGGGAAGTGCAGTGTGTATGCTTGAATTGCCTTTGTGTCCTGGATTCCCTCAGAATGCTAATAGGATCCAAGATGAAAGACCCTCGGAGCCAGCTGTGCTCCTCAGAGAGCTCCCTCATCGACGGCCAAAGTCAGAAGCAGCACTGGATCCTGGAAGATTCTAATACTGCCACCTACCGCTGTGTGCAAGTGGGGACCCTCCCCCGCCTAGCCCTGTGCAGCGTACACCTTGGGACAGGGCATCCGCTTTTGAGCTGCGCAGTCTCGGGTCTTTGTGTCCCTCACTGCAAGAGAAGAGCCCCTTGTGTAGGGCATTGGAGTTAAGACCATGCGGGGTAGCCACAGGCATTTGCTGGTTCCTAGTTCCCGCCTGTGCTGCCTCCACCCCTTGCTGTGTGCTAGAGTGAGGAGCTTGGCTTACAGAAGCTTCCTGTCAGAGTGCACTGTTCTTCCTGCCCAGCATGGTGCACCGGAGGAGGCTGCTGGGCAGTGGGAAGCCACCAGGGAGGGAAGGGTTTATAAGAACATTCTGGCTGGGCCGGGGTGGCTGCGCAGTTCTTTAATCCCAGCACTTGGGAGGCAAAGGCAGGCGGATTTCTGAGTTCAAGGCCAGCCTGGTCTACAGAGTGATTTCCAGGACAGCCAGGGTTACACGGAGAAACCCTGTCTCAAAAAACCAAAAAATAAAATAAAATAAAATAAAAAATTCTGAGTTTCACTGAGTTCTAGTTTGTTTTTGTTTTAAGATTTATTTATTTATTATATGTAAGTTTAATAAACACTGTAGCTGTCTTCATACACACCAGAAGAGGGAGTCAGATCTTATTATAGGTGGTTGTGAGCCACCATGTGGTTGCTGGGATCTTTGGTAGAGCAGTCAGTGCTCTTAACCGCTGAGCCATCTCTCCAGCCCCGAGTTCTAGTTTTTAACCAAAGATTAGCACATAATTAGGTTTTGATTTCTCTAAAGCAGGGTCTTGGGCAGGCAAGATAACTCTGCAAACCTAGTAAGCTGAGTTCAGTCTCTGGACTGCCATAGTTGTCCTCCGACCAGTCCATGCCCAGATCCATACACACACAATAAAAAGGCACACAGCCTTTAGGCTCAGCACTTGGGAAGCAGAAACGGGTAGATGTTGGTGTGTGTTGGGCCCCACGTACTTGGCCTACAGAGCTCACACCAGCCAGAGCTATGTAATGAGACCCCACCTCTGAAATCAAGGACTGGGAGTAAATGCAAGCGGCCTCCCGACAGTCCTGTCTGCCCGCCTTTGTATGCATATGTTTTTTCTTTTTATAGATCGTGTTTGTTTTTGTTTGGCCTGCATGTCTGTGTGTGTATACCACAAATATGTGCTTCGTGCGTGCCCCTGGAGGACAGAAGGGAACACTGGGCCCCAGAACTACAGCTATGGCTGTGACCACCTTGTGGGTGTTGGTCATCAAATGCAGGTCCTTTGCAAGAACAAGTAAATGCTGTCAACACTGAGTCCGTGAGTTTGTGTTTTGGAGACCAGGTCTGGATCACGTCACCCTGGCTGGCGTGATGCTTCCAGTGACCCTCTTCTCTCTGCCTTCTGCCTGCTGGGATTGTCGCTGTGCACCACCAAATCCAGAGACACTGCCACCTGACAGGAAGCTGTGGCCCGGTGGTTAAGAGCATGCACTGCTTCTGCGGATGGAAGGACCCCAGGGTTTGGTTCCCAACACCTATATGGCTGTGTAACTAGTTCCGAGGGGTCCAGTGCTCTCTTCCAGCCTCTGAGCTCATGAACACACGTGGCACACACAACTGCAGGCTCACACATGTAAGTAGTAAGTAATCTTCAAAGATCAAAAAAGAATGGGGAGGGGGGCTGGAGAGATGGCTCAGCGGTTAAGAGCACTGACTGCTTTTCCGAAGGTCCTGAGTTCAAATCCTAGCAACCACATGGTGGCTCACAACCCTCTGTAATGAGACCTGACACCCTCTTCTGGAGTGTCTGAAGACAGCTACAGTGTACTTACTATAATAAATACATCTTTAAAAAGAAAAAAAAAAGCTTATTACTGGAAAGGGGAAGGGGATCTCTGTTGAGCTCACGGCCAGCCTGGTCTACAGAGTGAGCCATGACAGCGAGGGCTACACAGAGAAACCCTGCCTTGCCGGGCGGTGGTGGCACACACTGTAATCCCAGCACTCTGGGAGGGAGAGGCAGGCGGATTTCTGAGTTCGAGGCCAGCCTGGTCTCCAGAGTGAGTTCCAGGACACCGAGGGCTACAGAGAGAAACCCTGTCTCGAAAAACCAAAAAGAGAAAAGGTGGGGGTTGGGGGAAGCTGGATTAGGCTAGAGTTTTCTGACACTTCCAAACACCCAAGTTTCTGTAAGCAGCCACAGGGAAAGGAGGGGCTCGAGCAGGAGCAGCTTGCCTCAGTGGTGAGCACATCACAGCCATAAGCAGCTGGGGCCAGTCAGCTGGTGCCAGCCTGTGCACAGCATGCCTCTCAGGCAAGGCCTTATCAAGGAGCTCCTGGGCAGAATCCTGTCAGCAGAGGTCTCTGCCCAGGAGACCAGGAACTGGAGCTCCAGCTTGAACAATGGCCTCAGCCGCGTCTGTGTAACTGTTCACTTCTGTGTCCATCTTGGTTCTATGCAACAGAGGACACCTCAGATGACATCTTCCCATTCCTTCCCTAACTTGATTCTCAGCAGTGGTTCAGGTTCAGATCTCCTACACTCACCAATGTTACAGCAGCACTGCAGCTTGAGCTGGAACTCACATGAGTCTGCAGCATGTCTGTCCAGGAAGAAAAGCTGGTCATGGACATGGAAGTAATTTTTTTTGTTTCGTTTTTGGGGTTTTTTTTTGTTTTTGTTTGTTTGTTTGTTTGTTTGTTTTCAAGACAGTTTCTCTGTGTAACCCTGACTGTCCTGGAACTCACTTTGTAGACCAGGCTGGCCTTGAACTCAGAAGTCTGTCTGCCTCTGCCTCCCAAGTAATCTTTGATAGTAGAAAGAGACAGATACTTGGGAACGTTGAAAGAGGTCTGAGAAAGCACGTGCTAAGTGCTAGGTGACTGCTTCAAAGAAATGCACCTTGAAACGGGGCATTCCTTCCACAGACATTTTCTCTCTGGGTTGGGAAGATGGCTCAACATCAATTTCTGGTCTTCTCACCCACACACAAAAAGTAACTGCCCCCTACTGAGGATTGAATTTAGTCTCTCATCCAATATTTTTTTTCTTTTCTCTCTGTGTGTGTATGTGGGAGAGGATATCATGGGGCACATACGGAGCTCAGCAGACATACTTGGGGAGCTCAGTTTTCTTCTACCACGTGGGTCCCAGGAATCCAATGGTCAGACTCTTGGTGGCAAGCATCTTCGACCCCAGCCATCTTGCCAGCCCTTCATTTTTCATTTTAAAAGAGGGTTTAAGTTGCTCAAGAAGCATTGAAATTGCTGTTGTCCTGTCTCAGTTTCTAGAATAGTTGGGATTATGGGCCTGTGACATCAGACCCCAGAGTATAATGAGGATTTTGAAATTTATAGCTCTCTACTACTGAGCCATTTCTACAGCGTCTATAGTGGAGTTTTTATCAGGAAGAATCCTGGTAGTTGACAGTGAGGAATGAAAAAGACAGGGTCATAGGCGTACGGGTGCCTGACTGCAGTATGCCTGGGCTGCTTCATGTTTTGTCCTTGTCTCTGCTATTGTGGCTAGGAATGCAGTATTTGCATTTGGTCACACCTGATCCTCCCGAAGTGTCTAGGCTACGTAAATGGGGAGTTTGGGGCTGGAGAAATTGCTCTTCTCAGCACCCAGTAACTCCGGTACTCGGGGATCCGACGCACAGCCAGGGAAACACTCACGCAAATAAAGTAAAAATAAATAAAAATCTCAGGGGAAAAAAAGTCTGGAATGGTGGTGCATACTTCAGTTCTGGGGAAACATGAGTTCCAGGCAAGTCTAGGCAACACAGACCACACCTCTTAAAAGAATAAAGAAAGAAGCATAAATGTATCTGAATGGACGGGGCACGAACACTAGACCCAGGAGGGGAAAAGATTTTTAGGGAGTTAATTCATAGATCTAGCTGTGCGCCCCTGAGCACGCTGTAAGTTCCAATCCTGCAAGGTTAGGAACCAGCGAGAATACGCAACCGGACGGCTAGAGAGGTGATGGTTCGCCGGTGGGCGGGTTCTAGTGACGTCACTTCCCCGTCACCTGATTTTGATTGGTGTTTAGGACTGGCTTGCCTCCCTACAACCCCAGGGTGCTTTGCGGCGCCCGGTCCTTTCCGCTCGGCCGTTCTCCTGTATAGGAGGTGAGTCTCTATCGCCGGCCGTTCCATCGCGTTGCATCGGGCTCCATCGCGCTCCATCCGCCGTCATCGGCGCAGAGACCGCCCGGGCAGCCATGGAGGAGCCCAGGCGCCGACGGCATGGAGCCAGGGCAGGGGCGGGAGGGCCCGGGGTGGGAGCTCGGGACTCTGGCCTTCACCTGCCGCACTCCTCTCCCTCGCGGCCCTAGGCAGCCATGGCGCCCAGCCGGAATGGCATGATCCTGAAGCCCCACTTCCACAAGGACTGGCAGCAGCGAGTGGACACTTGGTTCAACCAGCCGGCACGCAAGATACGCAGGTACGGCTCCCGCGGGCCTTGCGTGCGTGCCGGGGCGGGGCGCGGCGTGGACGCGCGTGGGGCAGAGGTGACTGCTGTGCTTCTCCTGCAGACGCAAGGCCCGGCAGGCGAAGGCGCGCCGCATCGCCCCTCGGCCCGCGTCCGGCCCCATCAGGCCCATCGTGCGGTGCCCTACCGTCAGATACCACACCAAGGTCCGCGCAGGCCGGGGCTTCAGCCTGGAGGAACTCAGGGTGAGCGCGGCAGGGCAGGGTCCCCGTCCAGGACTCCTGGGCTCGGTGGAATGATGACAATTCTCCGGAATCGCTGTACATTCTTGATGAAAGTACTTTTGAACCCTTTTCCATCTGATGACACCGAGCTTTCCCGGCAGGGCCAGCATGGGGGGTGGCGGCGAGGTGTTAGACCCGGGTCTGTTCCCGCACAGGTGGCCGGTATCCACAAGAAGATGGCTCGCACCATCGGCATCTCTGTGGACCCAAGGAGGCGAAACAAATCCACTGAGTCACTGCAGGCCAACGTGCAGCGCCTGAAGGAGTACCGCTCCAAACTCATACTGTTCCCCAGGAGGCCTTCCGCGCCAAAGAAGGGAGACAGTTCTGTAAGTGCTGTAGATAAGTCTGGGTTCTGGGTCCGCCTCTGTCAGTAGACATGAATGCAGCCTTTCAAAACACTGCAGCAGTGGGAGATGGGCGCATGCTGGGGGAGTGAGCTGTGCAGATCAGGTCGGAACTACTGTGGTGGGCCTGGGCTTTCCTGTGTTAATGTTGGAAGCTGTTGACTTGGGGCCTGATTTGATGCTGTGCTATAGAGTTCACTCCCTACCAGGTCATTCAGGAATACATCTGTACATACAGTATCTTAGTATTCAGAAGTGTGAAGAATTTTGTAACAAGGATCCATGGGTGTCCTGTCAGTGTGGGATAAGGATGGGTTTGTTTTGTGGAGACCAAATAGTAAGCCAGCACACCAGGTTTCAAAGTGCTGGGCGCTGCAGGCCCCGGCAGCCTGGTCCTTAGGAACAAAAGCACACCGCCGGTAATGGGGCCTGTAATAGGCATCAGAAAGAAAGCTGGACTCAACTTCTTTTTCTTACTCTTAAAAACAGGCTGAAGAACTTAAATTGGCCACCCAGCTAACAGGACCTGTGATGCCCATCCGGAATGTAAGTGGACCCTGTTGTAGGCCTGGCTTGGTTAATACTTTAGACAAGATTGGCAGATATAAAGTGTGTTGGGGCAGACATTGGAGGCTGGTGAAAGGAAGTTACCTCTTGGGAACAACATCCCAGTCTTGGTGGTGGGGAGTTGTTTTTAGAGAAAGTGTTTCTCAGAGCTTTGCACTGGCCTTGAACTCAGAGATCCACCTGTGCCTGCCTCCCATGTGCTGGGATTTAAGGCATTCGCCTCCAAGACTTTAAAGGATGAGTTGGTGTTTCTTTAGAAATGTGCTTGATCCTAACTTAGCATTCCCTACTTGTTTGGAGTGTTTCCGAGTGTACTCTGAAGGGGACAGGGTGTGTGTGTGCTTTCTGATGCTATGATGAAATGCTATGACCAAAACTAAGTTTGGCCTTACACTTGCACCTTGGAGATAGTCAGGGCAGGAACCCAGAGGCAGAGCTGAGGCTGAGGCCATGGGGAGAAGGAAGTGCTGTTGTGAGAGCCCAGACCCTCCGGCTGAGGTTGGCCTGTGCACGGCGGGCTGTACCCTCACACACATACACAGCAGGCTTTCTCTGTAGCCCTTGCTACAGTAGACCAGGCTGTCCTCTAACCTGCATCTGCTCTGAGGGGTTAAAGGCAGGGGGGGGGTACATTTTCTCATTGAATGTCCTGTTCTGTGATGACTTTGGCCGTGTCAGGGTGACATCGCCTACCTTACCAGCACATATTGTTACTGAAGCCATGGTTCTAGGTTTTTTTTTTTTTTTTAAGATTTATTATATAAGTACATTGTAGATGTTTTCAGACACCAGAAGAGGGAGTCGGATATCATTACGCATGGCTGTGAGCCACCATGTGGGTGCTGGGATTTGAACTGATGACCTTTGGAAGAACAGTTGGTGCTTTTAACAGCTGAGCCATCCTTCCATCCCTAGTTATTTTCTAAGATATTTCCATATATAGGCCAAAGCTGCGTTGGGATGTAATTTGTAGTCTAGGGTAGCTTACACTCAGGATCCTCCTCTCTTCAACCTGTCACCAAGTGGTAACACCCCTGTGTGTGCCCAGAGGGCTGTGGCAGTGTTGGTCCTGTGCACAGGCTGTCAGGTCTTGACTTCTGTTCTCTTTCCAGGTGTACAAAAAGGAAAAGGCCAGAGTCATCACAGAAGAAGAGAAGAACTTCAAGGCTTTTGCCAGTCTCCGCATGGCCCGTGCCAATGCCCGGCTCTTTGGCATCCGAGCAAAAAGGGCGAAGGAAGCTGCGGAGCAAGACGTTGAGAAGAAGAAGTAACGCGGGGCTGGAGAGTTGCAATAAATTTTCCATAAAGCAAAGCTGGATTTCTGTGTAATAGTTGTGTTTTGCGGTTTGTGTTAGAAGGTGTTCCTGAGAACTGAGTTTGAGCATGGTGGGTCTTGTCTAGGCAAGGTAAGGGGGCTAACTGTTGAGCTCATTCATGGTAGATGCTGCAGCCCAGCCCTAAAATTCCTTAACTTCAGGTCTTTCCTTGGGGTGGCCACTGCTGTATCAGTAACTCACTCATCAACCATAGCCTGGAGAAAGGCTAGTGCCTGGATTGGTAGTAATTTGCTTGTAGCTGTTTGTCCCTAACCATGACTTAGAACCATGTGAGCCCAGTTCTGCGCTGCTTGTGGTTCCTGGGATGTTCTTACCGCATACAAACCTCAAGGAGCGCCCCAGAGGTTTGGGGGCCTGGGGTTTTTTGTTTTGTCCAGGCACTACTCCGTGTGAGTCCTGAGTTTGAGGGATTGAGGCTGCTGGGAAGAGTCCTGGGTAACATGCCAGCCAGTTGAGGACAGCATGTGGGATGGTGCTAGAGTCAGTCACTTGTGAGTGTCCACAAGGGGGCAGAAGCTTCTCTTGCAGATGTGGAAATGAAATTTCTGTCTGAGGTATTGGGAATTAAACTCCAGCCCTCTCCAAGTGTGCTTACCCACCCTGCCAGGCCGTTTCTCATCCCAGATGTGGAGGACAATGTGATAACCAGGTTATGGATGCAATTGGACATTACTACAGAGCAGCTCTGGTACCATAGGGGCTATAAGCCATTTTGGACATTTCTTTGGGGGTTGTTTGAGACAGTCACTGTATTGTATCTGTGTAGACTAGGTTGGCCTCAAACTCAGATCCTCCTGCCTCTTGTTCTTTTTTGGCTTTTTAAGATATGTTTATTATATTTGAGTACACTGTAGCTGTCTTCAGACATCAGAAGAGGAGTGCATTGGATCCCATTACAGATGGTTGCTGGGATTTGAACTCAGGACCTTCAGAAGAGCAGTCAGTGCTCTTAACCCCTGAGCCATTTCTCTAGCCCCTTGTTCTCTTTGGTTTTAAGTATGTAAATTCATGTTATGCTTTGAGACAGGCGTTCCCTATGCAGGTAGCCCTGGATAGCGAGAGGTCTGTGACCTTCTAAGTGTGTGAGTCCTTTCATGTGTTTCTGCACACTGTAGGAGCTGTAAACTAGCACTGGGCACTGGGAAGCCTTGGTCCTCTGCAGGAGCAGTTGGAATGGGCTGGCCTGCTGAGGTTAGCTCTGCCTGGGTGGGTGCCTGCAGGTATTCAGGGAGGTGCATCACGCCCCCCTGGAGCTGCAGGTAAAGGCTCTGGTTGAGAGCACTAGCTGCACTTGCAGGGGACCAGGGTTCAGCTTCTAGCACCTGCGTGCTTGGTTGTTCACAACCATCTATAACTAGTCCATGTGTACAAAGCTGCATTCTGGCCCGTGCAAGCACAGGGTACATGTAGACGAAACACATGTATGTATGTATGTAGAATATATATATATATATATAGTCTTTTAAAGGAATTGTGAGCTCCCAAGCATAAATGCTGGGAACCAAACAGATCCTCTTAAGAGCCTTAACCTCAGCCATTTCTCTCCTGCCTTTCCTTGCCTTGATCGAGGGTTTTTATCATGGAGCCCATCAGGGCTGGAATTCTGTGTAATCTGGGTTGGCCTTGAACTCTCAATTATTGCCGCCTTAACCTCCTCAGCAGCTCTACTAGCTTGTACTTCCTAGCTTGGAGGAGGTTGAAGGGAGCTCGGCTGCAAAGGCCCTGCAATAGTGCCTGAGGTTGTTTCCCAGAACCCACAGGAGGAAAGCCAGCCAAGGCCAGCTAGCCTGCCTAGTCTTGAATATATGTATAAAAAGCTGGCATTTCAAATTACTTAGAATGCCAGGCGGTGGTGGTGCACGCCTGCAATCCCAGCACTCTGGGAGGCAGAGGCAGGCTGATTTCAGAGTTCGAGGCCAGCCTGGTCTACAGAATGAGTTCCAGGACAGCCAGGGCTACACAGAGAAACCCTGTCTCGGGAAACAAACAAACAAAAAAATCACTTAGAACTGGTATGAAGGGTGGTGGGTGGTCACTTCAGGTTGAAATCCATTTAGTGTGTAAAATCAATATTCCTAAGTATAGAAAGTTGATTCTAAAGTGTTCTTTTGTGTATGCCTCTACAGTTTATAAGTAGTTCCATTTTAAAAAAAGAATTATTTCATGTATGTGAGTACACTATAGCTGTCTTCAGACACCCAGAAGAGGGCATCGGATCCCATTACAGATGGCTGTGAGCCACCATGTGGTTGCTGGGAATTGAACTCAGGACCTCTGGAAGAGCAGTCAGTGCTCTTAACTGCTGAGCCATCTCTCCAGCTCCTTTATTTTTTTTTTTAATATTTATTTATTTATTTATCATATGTAAGTACACTGTAGGTGTCAGATCTCTTTATGGATGGTTGTGAGCCACCATTTGGATGCTGGGATTCGAACTCATGACCTTTGGAAGAGCAGTCAGTGCTGTTACCTGCTGAGCCATCTCTCCAGCTCCTTTTTAAAAGTACTTTTTTTTGTTTTTGTTTTTAAATTTAACCAAAGTGATGGCAAAAGGAACTTGGGATGGGATGAGAGGTGACAGTGTGGCCAGAGAGCAATGCCTGGGTCTCTGTGGACTCCCTACTCCTGCAAACCAGGTTCAGCAATACATCCTGGTTGTGGAAATCCTTAGAGATGCTGCCATGTATAACACTTTCCCAAGTCCCAGAGACTGAAGAGCTCTCTCCCTCAGGGACAGGCATTTGAGGGCATCCTGGTGCCCAGAAGGCATCGTCAGCCCTTCCCCAATGCTGCTTGGCTGCAGCAGTTTGTGCCTCAGCCTTGGGGAAGACTCCAGCAGCAGGCATTTGTGCGGCAGTGCAAGGAGTGGACCCGCTACAGTGCCTCAGTTCCAACACCATCGTGCCAGTGCTATGAGGGCAGGGCAGCCACAGCAAGAGCGGTGCCATGTTCGTCTCTGCCAAGGCAGAGACCCAGTATGAGCCCCATCCTGGCACTCCAGTGGCCTGGAGGATTCAGAAGTAGTTCCATTTTCTTTTTTTTTTTTTTTTTTAAAGAATGTAGCTGTCTTCAGACACTCCAGAAGAGGGCATCAGATCTTATTACGGATGGTTGTGAGCCACCATGTGGTTGCTGGGATTTGAACTCGGGACCTTCAGAAGAAGAGCAGTCAGTGCTCTTAACCGCTGAGTCATCTCTGCAGCCCAGTTTTTGTTTTTTTAAATGGCTTTTGGATGTTAAAATCATTTTTCTTTTATAACTTACAGAAAAGGACTTGGGAGGTAGCTCACCCTAACGTTGACCTAACAGAGCTTGGATTTGAACATTGTCACACACAAGAGGAAGTGTATGTTGGCCCAGTGGTGGTAGCAGTTCAGCACACGCCTTTAATACCAGCACTCAGGAGACAGGGGGAGGTAGATCTCTGTGAGTTCAAGGCCAGCCTGCTCTACAGAGTGAGTTCAAGAGGCAGGAAGACCAGGGCTACATCCTGTCTTGAAGAAAAAAAACAAAAAACAAAACAAAACAAAAAAAAACTTCACTTCAAATCCTAGAAACTGTTTCTGTCTGTTCTAAAATGGGTTCATGGAAAAACATTCCACCACAAAAATATGTAAAGAAGAGGGGGGGAAAAACTAGGTTATTGATGAAAAGGACGGAAAAGAGAGGGGAGAAACATCCAGACATCAGCCCGGGACTCCTGCTAAGAATATCATCAAAGTTCCAGATAAGTCAAGAGAGACTAAAATCAGGATGCCCATTCCCTGGGCTCCGCCTGGTGTGCCGCTCAACGACTCTGCTCCCGCCTGCCTCTTAGACCCACGCTGCCATGGCTACCGCAGCGCCAGTCTCTCTGGTCTCTGTGGTTTTACCCAGAGGTCTTAGCAGTCTTGACAAATGGTGTCATAGCAGTGACTGACTGCTATCTGGGGTTCCTTCCCTTCCTCTCTCAGCCCATTTTCCTCCTATCTCTCTCCTCTCTCTGAGTCTTCTCTCTCCCCTGTCCCTTTTCTTCTCCACTCCACCTCAGTTGCTGCCCCTGGCTCCCCCTCCCTCCCCCTTTCCACTGATTACTTACTAGAAGCAGGTCTTGCCCACCACACCTCAGGGTGGCAGAGGCCTGCCCCTGTTCCTAAAGCCAAGGCTCTTCTTGCACGGGGACAGCACAACAGACAGTAAGCACTGTGCTGGCTTCAGTGTTCCGGTGCAATTTGACATGTCAGTAGCTGTCATATGTGCAGTTTCATCTCTGATATTTTTGGTTGTGAGCCTAGCGTTTAACAGCTTAGCCATCTCTCCAGCCCCACAGGTTCTCCTTTGCACAGTGGAGACTTAAATGTCAGTGAGGTCTTGTTTGTCTTACAATGAATGGCCTTAGCCTCTCTGCTCTCCACACCAGCCTGCAGACAATAAATAAACTCAGCAAACAGCCCTGCCCTTTTCCTAACCTTGCTCCTGCGCCCCTTGTGGCCAGTGTGTGAAATCATGTCCTTTTTACCATTTGTAACACTTAACTCTAGTCCCCACCCTGTCCTGCTTGAGACCAAGGCACCCAGAAAAACGTGGCTAATTTAGTCCCTGTACCTGTGTGTGCCGAGGAAGGTGTCATGTTAGCAGTGGATTACGGGGATTCTGGGAGCCACATAAGAGAAGGGTGTTTGCTGAGAATGTCCGAAGAAACAGGTGCCACGGGTTACAAGCTTGTGGCTGCCACCTGAAGACACATTCTAGGGTGACCGTAGGTGTGGTCAGGAGCTCAGGGTGGCTTCTGACTCTGCGGGTCAAAGGGCCTGTACTGGCTGGTTTGGAGTAAACTTGACACAAGCTAGAGTCAGTCATCAGAGAGGAAGGAGCCTCAGTTGAAGAATTGTCTCCATGAGATCCAGGCATTTTCTCAATTAGTGATCAATGGGGCTGTGGATAGCCCATTGTGAGTGGTACCATCCCTGGGCTGGTGGTTCTGGGTTCTATAAGAAAGCAGGCTGAGAGCCGGGCGGTGATGGTGTACGCCTATAATCCCAGCACTCTGGGAGGCAGGGGCAGGTGGATTTCTGAGTTTGAGTCCAGCCTGGTCTCCAGAGTGAGTTCCAGGACAGCCAGGGCTACACAGAGAAATCCTGTCTTGAAAAATACCAAACACACACACACACACACACACAAGAAAAAAGAAAGAAAAAAGAAAAAAAGAAAGCAGGCTGAGAGAACCAGGAGGAGCAAGCCAGTAAGCAGCACCCTCCATGGCCTCTGCATCAGCTCCCGTCTCCAGGTTCCTGTCCCATTTGAGTTCCAGTCCTGACTTTCTTTGGTGAATGTGACTAGACCGTCCCCCGCTAACTTGCTTTTTGTTCAGGGTGCTTTGTCATGGCAGTAAGAACCCAGACTAAGACGGGCCCCTTGCACGGCCCAGGCGCCTGCTGACTAGCTATAGGCTCAGTGGCTTCTGAGGCTTGGCCGAGTCTGAACTTCAGCTGTTTTATGAGTATGTGAAGCTGGGAGACAAAAGAAGATATAGAATGAAGTCAGAGGCCAGAGGCATGTGTCCCTGGGGTTCTAGGGTCTCAGTCTGGGCACAGAGGACTCCCACTCAAGAGAGCCAAGAGCTGGTTCTGGCTCAGGCAGTCACCCGACAATGGAATCAACTATAAGGACTGAGCCGCCATCCATATCAGGTGTCCCTCTGGCCAGCTGTGTACAGTCTGGTGTGGTGGTTTGAATATGCTTGGCCCATAGGGAGTGGGACTATGAGGAGGTGTGACCTTGTTAGAGTAGGTGTGGCCTTATTGGAATAGTTGCGGCCTTGGAGTGGATGAGGCCTTGTTAGAGTGGGTGTGGCTTTGTTGGAGTAGGTGTGGCCTTGTTGGAATAGGATTTGGAGAAATATATCACTGTGTACGTGGTCTTTGAGGCCTCCTACTGCTCAAACTCCACCCAATGTGGAAAGAAACCCTCTTCCTGGCTGCCTTCAGATGACAGTTTCCTCCTGGATGCTTTGGGTCACAATGTAGACCTCTCAGCTCTTCCAATACCATGTCTGCCTCTACGCCGCCACATTTCCCACCATGACGATAAGGAGTGAGCCTCTGAAACTGTAATCAATGGTGTCCTTGGTCGTGGTGTCCCTTCACAGCAATGAAATCCAAACTAAGACACCTGGGGTAGGGGCAATACGGTTGTTAAGACACGTTTAGGGGTTCTGCGGGTCAAGGAAGTCAAAGGCATGGGTTTGAGCTGTTTGGTAGAATCCAGGTGGGATGTCACCTGTGTGAACTCAAGCTCTGTGGAGTCCTCCCTGACCAGCACGATGGCAGGTGTCACCTGGGGGTGGGGGTGGGGGTGGGGAAACATGAGACACTGAGTTCCTGGCTGTGTGCATCAGAGTGCAGCAGTCCCCTGGGGCAGAAGGGGCCAGCCAGAAGCTGAGCATGGCCGTGTGGGCGTGGCTGCTAGCACACCTCTCAGAAGAGAAAGACCAGACTCCATCAGCACCACTTGGGGAAGAGCTAATGGAGAGCATCACCTCAGGTGCTGCCAGGACCCAGTCATCTCTTGGTGTGCCTGTGTGTGTCTACATGTGATCTGAATATATGTGTGTATGCATGTGCACTGCATATACATAAGTCTGTGTGTGTGCATGAATTGTACATTGCTGCACTCTACAATGAGTGTGTACTACCAGTCCTCCAGGTATCTCTCCTGTTGTAACTAGGAATCTCAGAGAGTTGCCCAGGACCTAATGGTGCTGTAATGGTCAACAAGGCACCAGGACACACAGACTTTTATTTGTTTGTTTGTTTGTTTGTTTGTTTAATGTATGAGTGCTCTATCTGCATGTATACCTACATGCCAGAAGAGGGCACTGGATCTCATTGCAGATGGTTGTGAGCCATCATGTGGTTGCTGGGAATTGAACTCAGAATTTCTGCATGAGCAGACAGTGCTCTTAACTTCTGAGCCATTTCTCCAGTCCAACATGGTTTTTTCGAGACAGGGCTTCTCTGTAGAGTCCTGGCTGTCCTGGAACTCACTCTGTAGACCAGGATGGCCTCAAACTCAGAAATCCACCTGCCTCTGCCTCCCAAATGCTGGGATTAAAGGCGTGCGCCACCACCGCCTGGCCATACAGACTTCTAAAAGAAGACAAATGTCAGCTCTTGTAGGAAAGTGGCACACTGCAGTCATTCAGAGGCTCAGAGATAGGAAGAGATAAGAACTGAAGCCCAGTTATTGAATGCTGCAGCTAAGGTGTGGCCATTTCCTTTCCACAGTTCCATTAGTGGACCTGAGAGATGCCTCCGTGAGTAAGGGCACTTGCTGCCAAACCTGACAACCTGAGCTCAACTTCCAGAACCCACACGGGGGCTGGAGAAGACTGACTTCACAAGGTGTCCTGTAACATGCACACCTGCACCCTTTGCTTGCACATAAACACAGTGAGAGATAAATTCCCATGTTGCTGTGGTAATTGACATGAAAATGGTCACCGGGCGGTGGTGGCACACGCCTTTAATCCCAGCACATTTTGGATTTGTTTTTTTCAAGACAGGGTTTCTCTGTGTAGCCCTGGCTGTCCTGGAACTCACTCTGTAGACCAGGCTGGCCTTGAACCCAGAAATCCACCTGCCTCTGCCTCCTGGGGCTAGTCAGTGAAGTGAGCCCTGTCTATTGGAGCTGGACATGGTGGTACACACTTGTAATCCCAACATACAAGAGGAAGTAGAAGGACCCAGGAAAAGTTGGAGGGGGAGAGGGAGGGATAAATACAGTCTTCACATATGAAATTCTCAAAAAAGCCAGGTGGTGGTGGCGGCGTACGCCTTTAATCCCAGCACTCTGGGAGGCAGAGGCAGGTAGATCTCTGAGTTCGAGGCCAGCCTGGTCTACAGAGTGAGTTCCAGGACAGCCAGGGCTACACAGAGAAACCCTGTCTCGAAAAAAAACCAAATCCAAAAAAAAAAAAAAAGATTCTCAAAAAAACAAATAAGCAATATTCCTAACACCTACCTAAAACATTGAAAAAAATCATATAACATGGTTGGAAAGATGGCTCAGTAGTTAAGGGCACTTGTTCTTTCAGAGGGCCTGGGTTTGGGTCCCAGCACCCACATGGCTGTGGTCTGTACAAACCACCTGTAGCTTGGTCCATGATGGCTGCTACCACCTGCTGGCCTCCAAGGGCAGCAGGCACACACTTAGTGCACAGACATAGTAAATTCTCATGCACAAGCCAGGCAGTGGTGGACACGCCTTTAATCCCAGCATTTGGGAGGCAGAGGCAGGCAGATTTCTGAGTTCGAGGCCAGCCTGGTCTACAGAGTGAGTTCCAGGACAGCTAGGGCTACACAGAGAAACCCTGTCTCGAAAAAATGAAATAAAAAAAAATTCTCATGCACACAAAATAAAAATGAATAATTTGCTGGGCGGTGGTGGTGAATGCCTTTAATCTCAGCACTTGGGAGGCAGAGGCAGGCAGATCTCTGAGTTCGAGGCCAGCCTGGTCTACAGAGTGAGTTCCAGGACAGCCAGGGCTACACAGAGAAACCCTGTCTTGAAAAAAACCAAAAAAAAAAAAAAATCATTTTTTTAGAGGCTCCAATACACCCTTCTGGCCCCCAAAGATACATGACATAAGTGGTATACACACACACACACACACACACACACACACTTTTTAAAAGATTTATTTATTATATGTAATTACACTGTTGCTACCTTCAGACACACCAGAAGAGGGCATCAGATCTCATTACAGATGGTTTTGAGCTAGCATGTAGTTGCTGGAATTTGAACTCAAGACCTCTGGAAGAATAGTCAGTGCTCGTAACCGCTGAGCCATCTCTCCAGCCCTCTGCAACCTCCTTTTTTTTTTTTTTTAATTATTTATTATTATATGTAAGCACACTGTAGCGGTCTTCAGAAGAGGATGTCGGAACTCATTACAGATGGTTGTGAGCCACCATGTGGTTGCTGGGATTTGAACTCAGGACCTTTGGAAGAGCAGTCAGTGCTCTTAACCACTGAGCCATCTCTCCAGCCCCGCAACCTCCTTTTAATAAATATTTAATCTCTCCTCTTGCCTACCACCCAGCAGAGGTAGTGGAAGAGAGAAGCTATTAGGATGTAGGGGAAGTGGAACTGTTTAACAAAAGTTCTTTAGGGGTGAGCTAGATTTTCTTTGGCAGCAGTTCAGTTCTGTAGCAAACAACAAATACAACTCAGTAGCTGCAGACCAGTCCTCTAGGCAGGCAGACACCAGGCACGAATTGGCAGATGTGGTTCAATCCTAGAAACTGCAAGGCTAGTCAACGGGCCCGAGGCACAAACCAAACCAATGCTCTCTTTCCCACTTTCGGTGAGGTAATATTCATAGTCCTTCATCACATGACCTCTCTTATGTCGGCTTCACCTGTATCTGCTTCGGGAAAACATTCTTGTACATGTCTGTTTTTACAAGTCATTCTTTTACCTGTGTGCCCCAGCAAGCCATTTGTCATAACTGATTTTCCAAAGAAACCAGTCATTTCCACTTTGTATATGTGTACATGTATATGATGTATATGTATATGATGTGTATGATATGTATGTATGTGTATATGTGTATGTATATATATATAAATGTATATATGTGTGTGTGTGTGTATGTATGTAAACATTCATACAGGTAAGATTTTAAAATCTTTTAAAAAACCAAAACACCCAGCCATGGTGGCACACACATTTAATCCCAGCATTTGGGAGACAGAGGCACATGGATTTCTCTGTAGGTTTGAGACCAGTCTGATCTACATAGTTAATTCCAGGACAGCCAGGGCAACATACACAGATCCTGTCACATAAAGCAAAACAAAAGAACAAAGAAAAGAAAAACTTCTTTTGACGGGCAGTGGTGGTGCATGCCTTTAATTCCAGCACTTGGGAGGCAGAGGCAGGTGGATTTCTGAGTTCGAGGCCAGCCTGGTCTACAGAGTGAGTTCCAGGACAGCCAGGGCTACACAGAGAAACCCTGTCTCGAAAAACCAAAAAACCAAAAGAAAAAAAAGAAAAGAAAAAGAAAAAAAAAAGAAACGGGAAAAAAAAAGAAAGAAAGAAAGAAAAGAAAAGAAAAACTTCTTTTACAAAATCAACCAACAAAACAAAACCCCATCAACCAGGGAAAGCATTTTTTGCACTAAAAAAAAACCAAACCAAACCAAAACAAAACAAAAACCTAGCGGGATAAACACAAGACATTAATGGTGTTTATGTCTGGGTGTTCAATTAAAAACTAAGGTGCTTTTTTTTATCAGCTTCTTGACATTTCAACACTGACATGTGTTATTTCCTGTATGATAATAGCAAAATATATTTGAAGGGAGGTCTCATTTCCTGTGTCTGGCCGGCAGCAGAGCCTGGGCCCGCAGAGGCTGGGAACAGAAAGAACTGTCTCTGTGTTCTTCTTGGAGGTGGGGCGTGCCCCGCCTTCCTGGGCCCTTAGACCGTTAGATGGCGATGAGGCAGGGCCACTGACCCAGGCGTCAAGCAGACCAGGCAGCACGGACACCAGCTTGTCCCCGGTAGTGTCTGTGTGCTTGTCTGTTACTCCTGGCTGCGGTCAGGCCACCAGGAGCCAGCAAACACCGAGCTAGCGTCCAGGAGGTTGATTACAACTCGGTCTGAGATTCCAGCTACCAAGCTCCTCCTCGAGTCTTCTTTCTTCTCTCTCTCTCTCTCTCTCTCTCTCTCTCTCTCTCTCTCTCTCCATCTGTCACTTTCCCCACAGCTGTGCTTTGTGATAGAAATGTCAGTGAAGCACAGAGTCCCCAGACAGGCAGGTGACTTTGAATCGAAGACATTATTTTTTCCAGTTTATCGTATTTTGAATTATGTGTACATGCCTGTGTCCCTGTGTGGGCATATACACGTGCATGCCACTGCCTACGACAGGCAGAGGTGTCACATAGTAACAGGAGATCCAGCTGACATGGGCTCCAGGAACTCAACTCAGTCCTCTGAAAGAACAGAGCAGGATGTGCTTTTAACTGTCAAGCCATTTCTCCAGCCTCTTGAACCACTTGTGTGTGTGTGTGTGTGTGTGTGTGTGTATGTGTGTGTGTGTACTTATGTTTTGAGATAAAATTTTTATCATGTAGCCCTGGCTGTCCTGGGACTCACTATGTATACCAGGCTGGCCTCAAATTCAAAGTAATCCACCTGCCTCTTCCTACAAAGTGCTGGAATCAAAATTTGTGCCCCAAAACACTAGTTGATGTTGTTTTGTTATTTTGAAACATAATTTCTTTATGTAGACCAGGCTTGCCTTGAACTCACAGCTTCTGCTTCCCAAGTTCTGGGATTGAAGGTGTGTCCAACCATATCTGTATCCTCTTGTTTGTTTGTTTGTTTGTTTTTGAGACAGGGTTTATAGCCCTGGTTGTTCTGGAACTCACTCTGTAGACCAGGCTGGCCTCAAACTCTGTAGCTGTCTTCAGACACACCAGAAGAGGGCGTCTGATCCCATTACAGATGGTTGTAAGCCACCATGTGGTTGCTGAACCATATGGTTGTGGATTTGAACTCAGGACCTCTGGAAGAGCAGTCAGTGCTCTTAACCACTGAGCCATCTCTCCAGCTCATGGCCTCGAACTCAGAAATCTGCCTGCCTCTTACTCCCAAGTGCTGAGATTAAAGGAGTACACCACCACCGCCCTGCTCTCCTATTTTATTTTATTTTATTTTTAAGTGAAGATTTTTCTTGGTAAATTCATCTCCCTTTCTTTGTCTCTCTTTCTGTGTGTGCAAGTGTGTGTGTGTGTGTGTGTGTAATTCAGTTCTCTCTTTCTACCAGGAGGTTGTGAGTCTAGGCAGCAAGTCCCTTGTGCACTGAGCCTTCTTGTCAGCCCATGCTAAATTCTTTGGTGACTCTTCTTTTGAAGTGGAGCTGTTGAACATGGCCACAGGTTAGCGTTGGAGGAATAGCGAGTGGACATTCTGAGACATCAAGACAAGTCTGACTGGGGACCTGGGAACAGCCCAAAGGGCAGTGACCCCAAAGTCCTGTTGGGGGGTCCAAGGGGCTCTGTGGGCACTGTCGGTCCTTTGCCAGGCTGGGGAATCTGCTTTGAGCCTCGCCCTTTGTTTGGATTTCCCATTCTTTTTTTTTTTGTTGTTGTTGTTGTTGTTTGTTTTGTTTTGTTTTTTCAAGACAGGGTTTCTCTGTGTAGCCTGTCCTGTAACTCACTTTGTAGTCCAGGCTGGCCTCGAACTCAGAAATCTGCCTGCCTCTGCCTCCCAGAGTGCTGGGATTAGAGGAGTACGCCACCACCGCCCGGCCTTCCCATTCTCTTTGCTCAGGTTAAGTGCTGAGTGGCCAGGAGTGGAAGAATCCCAGGAAACCACGGGCTCTGGAGCGACCATGAGTCCCTGCGAACGGAAAGCCACAACTACAAGCCCTCAAGCAGCAGTGAGCTACAGGTGGGCTCTCCCAACCCTGCAGGACTGAGAAGCCCAGAGCTGCCCGCGCTGGAGTTAGCAGAGGGAAGACCCCTGACTGGGGCAGCTCTGGAGAAGGACTGCTCAGAACAGCCCGGGAAGCAGGAAGCAGGAAGGCGATGGCCTAGGGGAATGGAGGATGTTCGCTGGAGCGGGATGGGTGTGTCCCTAGTTCAAGGAGGTGTTGTCCCCACAATACCTTAAGAGTTTAACCCTTCATCAAAGCTACACTACCCCCACGCGCACTTCCCACCACCTTGAATATCCCAGTCTTGGTGTTGACACCCTTTTGATCCAAGAATCTTCTGGAGTCTTGTTTGTTGATACTGAACACACCAAACTACACCACAGGACACCCCCACAGGCACAAACACCCCGCCCTATACTCCGGATCTCCTGCCCCCTTTGCCTCAATCCCCGCCCCAGCCGTGGCTTTTGGTCTGGGTTCTGCCCTATATTTAGGCAGAAATTGGCAAAGAGAATGGGCTGGGGGGTGATTGCTGTCGGAACCAACACCTCCTCTTCCGAGCGCCTTTCTCTGGGAAGGAGAGGGAGAGTACAAGAGGGAGGGGTAATGAAGCCTTCCTTCCACCTGGGGGGATGGTTGTGGGGAGTGACTGGGAGAGAACACTCCTAGTCCCTCTCCGACCCTCAGCCATAGACCAGAGTCTGGTGAGGACCTGCCCCTGGCCTACAAATTCTAAGAAACAGGGACACCCTTCCTGCTGCCAGCTCGCGCAGGGCAGCCAGTGAGCGACCACGAAGTTGCTCTTTGATTTAGGTGACAACCCCAAGAGGGACACAGGGCTTTGGTGTGAGTCTGGGGTGCTTGTGCCTCTCTCGGAGGCTGTCTGGTGTCTAGGAAGCAAACCCGATGCCTAGGTTCGAGCAGTGTGGACTGCGGAGCCTCCAGAACCGACGAACCCTATAGAGACACCACAATCCCAGAGCTGGCGTGCAACCCAGACCCTATCTCTCAGCTCCAGAGAGGGGATCGAAACCCCTGTCTCCAAGGGGCGGCTCTCCGGGGGCTGTCAGCTCCCTGCCAGGTCCGTGTGCTTTCCTCCGGTGGCCCCACCCCGGCCCCGCCCCTTCGCGGTCCCCTCCATCCCTTCCCCGCTGCATCGCCGCCCTACAGCCCCCGCTCTGTGGCGGCCGCCCGAGACACGTGTGCCCGCGCCCGGCGGGCGTGCGGGGAAGCGCGGCCACGCCTGGTCCGGCCACCATTTCTCCGGCGCCCACCGGTTCGAGTGCGGAGCCTGAAGCATGAGCGGCGACTCGGAGCGCGCGGTGGCCCCGGGGGTGGTGCCTGCACCCTGCGCCTCGAAGGTGGAGCTGCGGCTGAGCTGCCGGCACCTGCTGGACCGGGACCCGCTGACCAAGTCCGACCCCAGCGTGGTGCTGCTGCAGCAGGCACAGGGCCAGTGGTTACAGGTAGGGCGGCCAGTGTCCTGGAGCTGGGCACCTGGAGACCTAAGTGTGAGTCGAGGTTTGGGGTGCTGGCAAAGGTGTTCCAAAACTGGGGTTACCAGGGCGAAAGAGGAGGTGTCTACCGCCTGCGAGGAAGGGCAGGGCAACGAGGGAGCAGCGGCGGAAAGGAACCTCGGCGGAAAGTGCTCAGAAGTGCAGCCGAGGGTCTCAGCCTGGGGTTGTATGTCTAGAGCGAAGCGCCCAGGCTAGACTAAGGAGCGCAGGAAGGAGTGCAGCTCAGGAGTGGGGACACTGCCTGAGGCAGGTATTAGGGACTGTCTAAGGTCATAGAGCTCCCCTTCAATTGGCTGCAGTAGCCATGAGCTTCTCGCCGGTGAAGCAGCATGGTCGGTGGTGTTAGGGCCGCGAATAAGACCTTGCTGGCTGGGTAGAGTGGAGCTGGCCAGGGCTGGCCAGGGACTCCATCGCTCAGATTTAAGACACTGCGATTTAGGGGAAATCGCAAATTGCTCGTCTGTGGCTCCAGTTGAGGTCTGAAAGCCCCTCCCCGCTCCTTAATGCCCCCTGCCGACCCACATCCCAGCATGGGGTTTTTCCACTGGCCACGCATAAACCCAGGGTAGCCAGGGTCTTCAGAAAGAGGGCTTCTCTGTACTCACCAGCTCTCATTAGCCCCAAGAAGGGTAAGGCTAGTGTTGTATATAGCCCGTGTCGTGGAGTATACAAACCACTTTCTCAGTCGCCAACTCTCATGGGGACTGGCTTTATCTCAAGAGTGGGAAACAGGGGCACACCTGACAGGCATAAAAAGACTTGAACCTGAGTCGGTACTCAAGCGGCAGTGCCCCCAGCAGCAGCTCCGAGCCACCGAGCCGCCCCTTGGCCCCTGGCGGTGATGCAGAAAGCATGGGAGGATCGCCAGGAAAGAGAGACACTGGGGCTGTGGGGTACCCAGGGCATCCAGAGAGTGAAGGGGAGGACATCTTCGGGGGCCCTCTATGGATGCGGGGCATCCCATATGATACAGTTCTGCATCTCAGCTATTCCGTAGGCTCTGGGTCTGAGAAGTCCTGTGGCTCACCGTCCTAGAAGATAAAGGACCTGCCCCAAAGCATGTGCCATGCCCCTAGAAGGTATTAGGGGGCTGCCCTGCTGCAGTCTGTTTCAGGACCATCCTGTGACCCAGGTCCTCCCATAGCGTTGTCTGGCTTGATTGTTGCCTGCCTGATACATATATTCCTGGCAAAGCCCAGGCAGACCCTTGTCTTGCATACAGGAACCTCCATTGCTGAGGAGACTTGATAGTCTGCTAGCTAAGGTTTGTCATTGGTGCCCGGCGTGGGAGGCAGAGGCAGGTGGAGCTATGTGAGTTCGAGGCCAGTCTGGTCTACAGAGTGAGTTCCAGGACAGCCAGGGCTACACAGAGAAACCCTGTCTCACCCCCCCCCCCCAAAAAAAAGGTTTGTCATTGGTATATGTTCTGAAGGAGGGAGCTGAACTCCGTGGGAGAGACTGGTGAACCCAAGTCCCTCGAGCAGGGAAATCTTTGCCACTCAGCTGAGTGCTGGGGAAAGGCTTGCCCTGCCCAGGATGAGGATCTGATTCTGTCCCTGACACCCTGGTCCTGCCGGTCCCTGAGCCTCAGTGTTATAGCATCTGTAATGTGGAGATAGGAAGGTAGTAGTGGGCACAAGATGAGAGAATGCGGAGAAACTGCAGCCTGTGGCTGGCTAGGGGAAGGGTGTGTTTTTATCCCAGGCACACGAGTGTCGCTGGTGTATGGTGCGACCCTTTTGGGCAAACCGCCCTGTATACGCAGGTGGGAGCTGGGCCCCACGGATGGTAAACAGGCTTGGAATGGTACAGGTGAGTGGGAGGGGGTGGCAGGAAGCCAGACAGATCTGCAGGGAGGTCCCACCCATGGGGCTGGCTCATAGCGCGGGGCTTGTTGCAGGTGGACAGAACAGAGGTGGTGAAGAGCTGCCTGCACCCTGTGTTCTCCAAGGTCTTCACCGTCGACTATTACTTCGAGGAGGTACAGAAGCTGCGCTTTGAGGTGTATGACACCCACGGGCCTAGCGGAATGAGTTGTCAGGATGATGACTTCCTAGGGGGCATGGAGTGTACCCTGGGTCAAGTGAGTACCCCATTATCTCAGCAGGGAAGAGGGCGGGAGCAGCTTCTTGGGCAGTGATGCCCTCGGCTCAGGGATTCTGCAGAGAGGAGCATCTGGCTCTGCCTGCTTCCACTTCTCCTTCAAAGCACTTGTGTGTTTGAGACAGCCCAGGCTGTCTTTGAAGTTGAGATCCTCCCGCCTCAGCCTTGAGTGCTGCTGGTGCAGGAGGACACCAGCATGTCCACCGTCCCTTGCTAGTTGTTACATTGCCTCTTTGCTTTAGACAGTCTCGCTGTGTAGCCCTGGCTGACCCGGTCTCATAGAGACCCTTCTGCCTCTGTCTCCCAAGTGTCGGCGTTAAAGGTGTGTGCCGCTAACCAGGACCCTTATCAGTTTTTTTTTTAAAAGATTTGTTTACTTATTTTATGTAAGTACCCTGCAGCTGTCTTCAGACACTCCAGAAGAGGGAGTCAGATCTTGTTACGGATAGTTGTGAGCCACCATGTGGTTGCTGGGATTTGAACTCAGGACCTTCGGAAGAGCAGTCAGTGTTCTTAACCGCTGAGCCATCTCTCCAGCCCCAGTTTTATTTTTTAATGATTTATATATCTTATGTGTATAGGTGTTTTGCACACAACTATGTCTGGATACCACATTTATCCTGGGTCCTGGGAAATCAGAAGAGGGTATCAGAGACTCCGGAAGCAGAGTTACAGACAGTTATTAGCCTCTCTAGGTGCTGGGAGCCAACCCTGGGTCCTCTTGCAAGAGCAGCAAGAATTCTCAATTGCTGAGCCGTGTCTTCAGTCCTCAGAGTTTTTGTTTGTTTGTTTGTTTGTTTGTTTGTTTGGCTGGTTTTTGGTTTTTGTTTTTTTTGACACAGGGTTTTTCTGTATAGGCCTAGCTGTCCTAGAACTCACGCTGTAGCCCAGATCCACCTGCCTCTGCCTCCTGAGTGCTGGGATCACAGGCATGCACCACCACTGCCTGGCAGTTTTAATATTTTTGAGCTGGGTTCCATGCTCCTGTGTGTCCCACATGCCTGTTCTAGCACGTCTCCCTCCAGATCCTTCTAGTTCTGTCCAGAGTGGAGTCCTCACGTGAGTGGTGTTCTCACATGACTGAATAAAACATACATTTTTTCCCCTTACAAATGAGGCACAGGTGGGAATGTGCCTCATTTGACACAGTGCTTGCCTGTTGGGCTCAGGGCCCTGGATTCGCTGTCCCCAACACCATGTAAAAAGAAGTAGAGGCAGGAGGATCAGAAAGTCAAGGTTGAGTGGTGGTGCACATTTTTGTTTTTTGCTTTTGGTTTTTCGAGACAGGGTTTCTCTGTGTAGCCCTGGCTGTCCTGGAACTCACTCTGTAGACCAGGCTGGCCTTGAACTCAGAAATCCTCCTGCCTCTGCCTCCCAAGTGCTGGGATTAAAGGCGTGCACCGCCACTGCCCAGCAATGGTGCACATTTTTAATCTCAGCACTGGAGAGGCAGAGGCAGGCAGATCTCTGAGAGTTCAGAGCCAGCCTGGTCTACATAATGACTTCCAGCTCAGCCAGGGCTGTAGAGAGAGAGGTTCTGCCTCAAAAAAAAAAAAAGTTTATCTTCTGCTCTGTGCTCTATGGTGAGTTTGGAACCAACCTGGATTAGTGAAACCATCTTTAAGAAGAAGAAAAAGGAGGGGGAGAGCAGGAAGAGGAGGAGGAGGAAGAGGAGGAGGAGGAGGAGGCAGAGGCAGAGGAGGAGGAGGAGGAGGAGGAACCTGGGAAAGGGCTTGTCTGGTGAAAGCTCTTGTTACACAAACAGGACGTGAATTCAAATCTCCAGCACCCACAACTTTGAGGGGTACAGTCCCAAAATTTATTGGAGTTTGTTGGTCACCAATCTAGCCCCAGGGACAAGAATGACGGACAAGACACCTGATGTCCTACTGTGGCCTTCACACACCCACATGTACACACACAGGCACATCCACTCCCTCCCACAAACCAGGTACATGCTTGTGATTCTAATATTTGGAAGTTGAAGGCAGGAGGGTCAGGAGTTTGAGACCATCATCTGACGCACATCAAATCTAAGTCTTAAGCCAGTCTGAGCCACTCGAGATCCTGTTTCAACACAAGAAGAAAAAAGCCCAAGCAAACAAAAAGCAAGCCAGAGCCAGCTGTCCTGGCTCCCACCTATAATCCCAGGCTGCGGCAGACTGAGGAGAGGGGAGGGCTGCCACCCGGTCCACAGAAACCTGAACTGCATAGTAAGATCCTGTCTTTAAAATCTCTTCCCCCACCCCTCCCGCCTCCCACTCCTACCCCCACACACTCTACACACAGTTCTGCCTGTACCTTGTATTTGCCTTTTCACGAGTCTTTCCACAGTAGCACACAAGCCTTCCAGAGTCTGGCTCACAGCTAAGTGGCAGGTTCTGGGTTCTATCCCACACAGGGCCAGGGGCAGACTCCATGTTTTTCCCTGCAGCAGGGGTTGGGAGGAGCACTGCATGGGGTTAACCATGGGACTCCTGCTGGCAGCCGGGAGCCACTGTCCTCGGCCTCCTCTGTTGCCCATGTGACAAGAACTTCAGTCTGCTCGCGCTCTGGGCTGCGTGACACAGCCTTCCCACCTCGCCACAGAATACCCTTCACATTAAGGAATACTTTGTAGAAGACATGGAGGCACTGAGTCGCCCAGCAGTCTCACGGGGCTGTCACCCGACTAGGTGGGCATTTCTGTCACCATGCAGGTCGCTCTTTCTTGCCAGTCCCTTGGCTATTTCTGTTTTTGAGTTTCCTGCGTGGTGACCCCACGGCCTGTTCTCGGTGTCTGGTTCTCCATTCCGACATCACGAGTGTGACTCATCCCCACCACTGCCGGGTCGGGCTCCTTCTCCTTAGATCTCTCTGCCATCCCTGCTTTATGTAACAGTGGCTGGGATGGAGCGGGGTGCCGTCCCTTCCTGGCTCTTACAGACAATGGCACAGGAGCAGACACATGTGGATGCATTCCCAGATGCCTTCCCAGGCATGCACACACGCACCGCAGTCTGGGCAGCACTGAGCTACATGAACATATGTGGGCACAGACATACGTGACCACGTGTGGCTACACGGAGGGCCACATACAGGTTCTGTACTTGAACACATCTACATGCACTGTGAGCTCTGATGTCAGTGTGGCTGACTGGTCAGGTGCCACAATCTGTAGGTCTTTTTACCGTGGTCCCCTGGTGTCCATCAGCTAGTAGCAAATGTGAGTCAGAGGCCACTCCTGGGTGTCAAGGTAACAACTGCCCTATAGACCATCCTGGGCCCTTGAACATGGAAAGATGTGAAGGCCGAAAGGGTTGTCTGGATCTTGTCCTGTGGACTCTGTTCCCTACTGGACAGGTGATACGCCACGTGCACCCTGGGCCTGTGTGACGTCACTTCCCTCCTTAGGTTTGGGGTGCACTGCTCTATGGGTAGCTATGCACTCAGTGGGACGAGCGGGGAAGGGAGCCAAGGAGGGAGATGGGCTCTCCAGGGACTGAGCATTGGCGCCCACAGCCTCATGGCTCTCTCAGCAGGCACCTGTGCCAAGCGCCCATCTTCTGTCATCTCGGGGCCACTCAGACTCATTTGGGACGGGGGGGGCGGGGGTCCAGAGCTCAGTCACCCTACAAGGCTTCTCACCCCAAGACCGATGAGCAGAGTCTGGCCAGCTATACAGTGAGGTCCTGTTGATGGTTGATGTCCAAATGCATCTCCTTCTGTTGCCCCTCATGGGACCTGTGCACGCCACAGGCAGATGAGAAGACCCAGGAGGGAGAGACTTTGAGTAGCACGTTCAGACCCCTGGCAGAAAGGCTGCCAGCGGCGGGGGTGTAGGGGAGTGTGGGGTGTGTGTGTGGGGGGTGGGGCGGGAAGCCACCGAGAACAGAAGAATGAGCCCAGGAGGGTGTCCTCTTCCTCTTTGAAGCCTGCCTAGCTTTCTTGTTTTCTAGATCGTGGCCCAGAAGAAAATGACACGCCCATTGGTGCTGAGATTCGGGAGGAATGCTGGCAAATCCACCATCACGGTGAGGCCCAGGGCTGTAGGGAGGGGTGCCTCTGGAGGAGGCCTCAGATGGACTGGAGCTGTGGAGCTACTAGGAGAGACCAGAGCCCCCTGAGGACCAGTGGCAGCTGAGGCGGGGGCTGAGACCGATGGCCCGGAGCCCACCTGTCCCCTGTGACACACACAGGTGATAGCAGAGGACATCTCTGGGAACAACGGCTACGTGGAGCTCTCCTTCCAAGCCCGGAAACTAGATGACAAGGTGAGGCCGAGATCCCCTGCATGCTGGCTTCTGAGACTCCTGCAGGCTGGCTCACTGTGGAAACCTAGTTCCTGCCCAGCACTGGCCTCTAAGCTTCAGAAAACAAGAGACGTGAGAGACGCGTGTGGAGCCTTTGGCACGCTGCTGTCACAGTCCTGGTTACCACATTCATTGTTAACTGTTACACTTTACAGTCATCACAGACATGTCTGTCACTGTCTCAGCTACACATACACATGCACACACATGCATACATATGTGTGCACACACACACACCTGCACACATACACACATGCACGTGCACACACACACACTCATGTAATGCTCACACATGCACACACACATGCACACACATATGCATACACACATGTATACACAGGCATACGCACATGTATATACACGCATACACACATGTACACACACACATGCACACACACATGTACATGCACATCGCAATATACGGTAGTAGAGAGCTTTGTTACACATGCACACACACACACACACACATGCACGCACATACACATGCGCGCGTGCACATACACACACTCGTGCACACTGCGATATGCAGTGGTAGAGAGAGCTTCGTTCTGCATCACGCCTTGGCATGTGACCATCAGACCAGCAGGGTACATATTTAATGATGGGGAGAGAGGCACTGTGTCCTCCAGTGAGGACAGAGAGGTCACTGTGGTGAACTGGAACTGAGCCTGGTTCGTTGGTTCCTCTCACGGGTTGGAAACTGACCCTGCGCAGGTCCTCATCTCCCTTGAGATATTTAAGCTGGGGCCAGCAAGGGTGGGTAGGCGGGGTGTGAACAACTGTTTAGACACCAAGCAGCAGAGCAGAGGTGAGGACTAGCAGGGTGGGGTCTGTGGAAACATCCCGGGGACAGACTAAGGAAGGGTCCCCATGGGTGAAGCCAGTGAAGGCTCCAAACCGTGAGTCCTATCACGGCAGGCTCTCGGGGAGTCTTTCCAACTCGCTTTATGCCTGGGAGAACTGGAGCTTGGGGCGGGGGTGAATTTCTGACCTGCAAAGGATGAAGCTGGCAGGGCCGTAAGGGATGGAGCCGGGCTCAGGCCGGCAGCTGGCTAGCCCTCTTGCCAGCACACCCTCTGCTGCCCCAGGACCTCTTCAGCAAGTCGGACCCCTTCCTAGAGCTGTATCGGGTCAATGACGACGGGAGCGAGCAGCTGGTGTACCGGACAGAGGTGAGGGTCGCGCTGCCTGACGACAGAGGGGTTCAGGAGTCAAATCAGGTGACCGGAAGTGGGCCCGGCATCCTCCCAGCTGAGGGACAGGGAGATGCCACGACCCGGTGGCTGGGGGGTCTTTACTTCCAAGGCCCTCCCTCTCTTTCGATGGATGCAACAGCTGGCAGGATTGGCTCTCTGTCCGCCCAGATTTAGCGTGGCGGCTCTGTTGCTACCGGTCCTATTTTTAGGGATACCTGCTTCCTCCTGCAGAGAAACAGGATTTTAGTTACAGCGGGGAGAGAGTTCCCTTTTGAGACAAATTAATTTGAGGGAAAAAGAATCTATTTAAGGAGAAAACAGCCCAGGTGGCTGGCATGAGGCTGAAGCTATTAGGGTCAGGGGTGGAGGGGGTGGAGACTGGGAGGCTTTGGGCTACACCAGTTCTGCTTGCAGCCTGAAGCAGACCTAGGCTCCTAGTACCCAGTCTCCATGGGGCAGGATACAGGCTGCCACCCAAGTGCCCCTGCAGGCTGAGACTCTAAGAGCCCCGTACCCCAGCTAAGGGGCCAATGAGCTAAGGATTCCAGCGCCCCCGGGCCTCGCTCCCTTGGGGTCTCCACCAGGTCAGTCTTTTCTGGCCCACAGGTAGTAAAGAATAACCTTAACCCAGTGTGGGAACCCTTCAAGGTGTCCCTGAACTCACTCTGCAGCTGCGAGGAGACACGGCCTCTGAAGGTGGGAGATGGGGTTTGGAGGGAAGTTGGGGCGTGGCCATGGGGGCAGGGCCAGGGAGTTTGGGGGCGTGGCCACGGGGCGGGGCCAGGACCCACGGGCAGGTGTCCATTTTCCCCAGACCAGCTGAGATTTGCAGAGTTAGGATTTGTGGCTAAGGGAAGACCGCAGAGGGGATGATAAATAACAGCCTGCACAGGGTCGGGAGGGCCTCAGGTCCTCCGAGGAACACCCCCACCTTATGAGAGGCCTGGGCTCTCCAGTGCCTGGTCTGGGACTATGACTCGCGAGGGAAGCATGACTTCATTGGCGACTTCACCACCACCTTCGCAGACATGCAGAAGGCCTTTGAGGAGGAACAGGTGAGTTGCTGGCCCATCTCGGGCCACACAGGTTCTGACTTGTTCTAGTGGGTCTCCGGGAGGCTAGTCATTGTACCCCACCCGAGAGAAGGCACCAAGGTGACAAAGAACAGTGACATCCACCACGAGGCCAGAACAGGGGCCTGCAAGCAAGTGACCGTGTGAGCAACCGTGTCCTTCTGTGTGTCAAGGTGGGAGGGGCGCCCTTCCTGGGACCTGCCTAACCCTCCGTAGCTGGGTGGGCATGCTGGGAGAGTCGCCCTGGCTTCTTTCTTGGGCCCTGGTGTCCCTGAGGAAGATCTACAGGCTCAGAATATGGCTGGCCAACAGGCCAAGGCTGCAGTGTGCAGGGTCTAACCTCAGCCCCTGTCTTGCTCATATCCTCATCTACATGGCTGGTCTCTGTTCCATTGTGTACCTGACTGTTCCCCTGTGAAATGGGTATGTCCCCACAGAGGCCATTTCTAGTCCCCATGGGGCAGCACTGGCTTTGTATGCCCTGTTGGAGACAGCCTTGTGGAGTGTGAGGACCCCAGCAGGACTGGGACATCCAGGGGCTCCTGGCCCTTGTGTGTGTGGGGGGCTGAATACTGCTGCTCTGGGTGGAGCTTCTGCCTGTCCTTGTCCCTGTGCCAGGCCCAGTGGGACTGTGTGAATGCCAAGTACAAACAGAAGAAGCGCAATTACAAGAATTCTGGGGTGGTGGTCCTGGCCGACCTGAAGGTGAGCCTCGGCCCCTCCCACCCGGAGCCCCTAGGGACATGGGTTAGCGGGATTAGCTTCTCCGAGTTGTCAGGTGATTCTTGATTCTCGAAGGTACAGTTCTAAGGTGTGGTGGTCGTCACCATGGGTCTTGAAATACCTGGGAAGGGTGAGGGAGGAGGGAGAGATACTCAACCCCTCCCCCACTGACACTGACCTGCTTTTCTGGGTGGACTTGGGTGGGGTGAGGGGTCACGAGTGGCTTTGCCAACCGCATTGCCCGGAAGCTCCACAGGGTCCACTCCTTCCTGGATTACATCATGGGTGGCTGCCAGATCCACTGCACGGTAAGTCTGTAGTCCTGCCTCCACGCCCCCGCCCCCACCCCCACCCCCACCCCCACCCCGTGCTGCCCCAGCCAACTGGGCAGGAGCAAACAGAGAGGTCAGGTTCCGAGGTGCTATTTGTTCTCATCTACATTTCCCTGTGTCTTTCTTTTGATGCTGATGAAGGAAAGGATAGGGGGGCTGAGGACCAGCCCCCCTTAGCTGCACCCAGGGCATCCCTTCTACAGAATTATAGGGATGGAAGAAGAACAAGAAACACCTTAAAGAAGAGAACAGGAGTGGGCACTTAGTTAATGAGGGCTAGCCTTGAGCAGACCACAGGTGGTCCAGGAGAGTCTATCTCAGACTCTGATCCCTGCGTTCATGCACAGCTATACTGAGCAGAAAGCCACACCAAGATGGCCTTGGAATGATGAGGTGGAGGCACAGAGGGACCGTGGCATTTAAGAGGGAAAGAGTTTCCATGGGCCTTGCCCCTCTGAGGGAAGTTCAGCTCAAAGGATCTCCCAGAGGACAGGGTCAATGGTATCCTGGGATTTCAGGGTCTGGGGAGCCCCCCATCTTCTAGGGTATAGCAAGTCCTTCCAGTGAATAGTGGAGCTTGCGGAGAGCTGGGGAAGCTGAGATGCTAGGCTCTTGACGTCAAGCTAGGCTGGGGTATCCTGTGCCTGTGCAGTGTGTGTGTGTGTGTGTCTGTGTCTGTGTGTGTCTGTGTGTGTCTGTGTGTGTCTGTGTGTGTGTGTGTGAGAGCGCACGTGTGTGTGAGCATGCACGCGGAGAGCACAGGTGCACAGTGACACCCATCATCCTGGCGCCTGCAGGTAGCCATAGACTTCACAGCCTCCAACGGTGACCCGAGGAACAGCTGTTCCCTCCACCACATCAACCCGTACCAGCCCAACGAGTACCTGAGGGCATTGGTGGCCGTGGGCGAGGTCTGCCAGGATTATGACAGGTGTGGCCCCCACCCATCTCTCTGGGCCAAGTTGGGTTTGGGGGCTCTTCTGAAGTGGGGCTTCGAATCAGGGGACACCTGATTGTAGGGGAGTGAGCTCAAGCAAGAGGGGGGCCATCCTTGCAGCAATCCAGCAGAGGACGACAGTAGACCATGCTGCTCACCTGACCTTGGGTACAGACCCTTCAGGGGACGGATGGGGGGGTGGGCTGTGTCTCTATCAAGGCCACATACCCCTTCACTGTGAAACAAACCTGGGCGTTGGTTGGAAATCATTTTATAGGGCGGAAAAATGCCACGAGCCTCGGGGGGACTGATGAGGAAGGAGCTGAGGGCAAACCCAGATGGTCTGGTCTCTGAGCTCCACACCACAACCCAGATCTGCCCTGAGCTCCCCGCCCACAGGACTCTCCCTCTCTCTGGGAGAACAGAGAGTGTAGTGGGGCAGAGTAGGTGAGCTTCAGGAGCTGCAACCGCAGGTCAGGGTCCTTAGGCCCGGAGGAAAGACCCGGGGAGCAGCTCCCAGTCCTGCCGTGTCAACGCTCCCGTGTCCTGCCTGTACTATGGATGGTCTCAGCTCAGGCCCCTAGTTTCCCCTCTGTGGCATGGCTGTGACCCCACTTCTGACCCAGCAAGGCCCAGGCCTTGTCCTTCTCCGGTGTCTGCTTCACTCAGCTGGGAACCTGGCTCCTCTTTTCCAGTGACAAGCGATTTTCCGCTCTGGGATTTGGAGCCCGGATCCCTCCCAAGTATGAGGTAGGAGAGGCCTGGGCTGGAGCTCCTACCCTCCTTTCCTCCCTTCTGCCTTCTGCCTCGCCTCCCCGGGAAGGAGTGTGTTGGGTGTAAGAACCTGGTTGTCACCATTCCCTCTTGGGATGAGGGTGGAGGGAGGGGAGGCCCTGGCCTATGGGCCAGAGACTGACGGTTGGCCCTTAGGGCGTGACAGTAGATGCTGGTGGGAGAGGGGGATTGTTGGCTAATGTTCCTTAGAAGATGCAGTTACTATTTCATCCAGACACTAAAGTAATTGCCCAACAGTAGTCCGTCTGTCTGTCTGCCTTCCTTCTCCTTGGCCTCCTCTCTCCACGGAAGGAGGGGTCAAGAAGCAACAAACCAGCTTCTCCCAGTAAGTGGGAACCCAGCGGGTCCTGGGAAGGTCCCGTCTGACTCTTGTCCCCACCAGGTGTCCCACGACTTTGCCATCAATTTCAACCCCGAGGACGACGAGTGTGAAGGTAGGATCTGGGGGTGGGTTTGGCACAGGGCTGCATCGGGCCAGGCTCACCCCTCCCCCTGTTCCCTCCAGGGATCCAGGGCGTGGTGGAGGCCTACCAGAACTGTCTGCCGAAGGTCCAGCTCTACGGCCCCACCAACGTGGCACCCATCATCTCCAAGGTGGCCCGCATGGCAGCGGCTGAGGAGCGCACAGGGGAGGCTTCTGTAGGTCCCTGGGGACAGGGACTGCACACATCCAGCTGCCGCTCAAGTTAGCTGTGTGTGTGGTCGTGGGGGAGAGCCAGGGCAGCAGTAGTCTGGGTAACGCCCCGTGCAAAGGCAGCCAGGCAGTACAGGGGGGTGAGCTCAGGTCGTCAGCTGGTGGCCCCCTCAAAGCCCCGGGCAGCCAGTTTTTAGTTCTGCCACAGGACTGAATGAATCACTTCAAAGTCAGCCCTTGGCTATCCAAGATGGACTCAGGTTTGCCTCAGTTTCCTTCCTGTCCCTCTGCACCTCTGCAGGTGTCACATGTCGGCTTTCTTTCAGGCATGCTCGGTGTGCACATTTTCCTCAGGGTTGTCTTCTGCTCTTTGTAGCCCTCTGTGTGTTGCTGAGACGCAGCTGTCCTGCTGCTTACTTTTAATTTTTCATTTTGGAGGAAAAAAAAAAGGAAATTGTATTTACAAACGAGCAGACTAGCGCATGACTGTGGCCGTCCACTGGGTCATGGTAGCGACAGCTTGCCCCTTCCTTCCCTTCTCCCTTCCCCCTCCCTGGACCCGTTTATCCTCTCCTCCTCTCCACCCCTCCTGTCTCCATCCGCTTCCTGTATTAAGTGTCCTTTTGAACTCTTTAAGAAGCCATAGCTTAGGGCTGGAGAGATGGCTCAGTGGTTAAGAGCACTGACTGCTCTTCCGAAGGTCCTGAGTTCTAATCCCAGCAACCACATGGTGGCTCACAACTGTCTGTAATGAGATCTGACGCCCTCTTCTGGGGTGTCTGAAGACAGCTACAGTGAACTTACATATAATAAATAAATCTTAAAAAAAAAAAAATAAAAGGAAGCTATAGCTTAGTTGGGTAGTGGTGGCACACGCCTTTAATCCCAGCACTTGGGAGGCAGAGGCAGGCAGGTTTCTGAGTTTGAGGCCAGCCTTGTCTACAGAGTGAGTTCCAGGACAGCCAGGGCTACACAGAGAAACCCTGGGGGGAAAAAAAAGAAGAGGAAGAAGCTATAGCTTGATGTGGCTTCCTCCCTAAATGCCAATGCTGCCCGTGTCTGCAGAGTGGGTCTTAGGTAGATCTCATATCTGGCAGGGCAAGGCAGGCAGTCCCTCCTGCTGTCTAGTCCTACCAGGTCCACACTCTTACCTGTCCTCCCCAGAGACCCCCAGGTGTGCTCTGATTTGGACTTTGCTTGTCCCCGTCATCTTGAGCCCCACAGAGCCTATCCTGACCCTTCAGGCTCCACCTGGAACCCCCAGACTCTGGGCCTGGGTAGTCCTGCTGCCCAACAGCACTCTGAGGGGGAGGAGCGCGTAGAGGGCAGCAGCCTGTCTTCTGTCAGGGACTGCTACACACTACCCACAGTGGACCGCTCTCCGGGGCCGGCTGCCAGGATTCCTCTGTGCTCTGAGAAGGAGGGACTCCAACGGATCTCATCCTGGGTTCTAGGCAGTGCTGCCCAGAGTGGACAGATGTGGTGAACCCAGCCAGTCTGTCTTCTCTTGAGTGGACCCACCCACCCTTTTTTTAAACAACAAATTTTATGCTTTTTGTTTTCGTGGTGGGAATAATTTTTTTAAAAAAATTATTTATTGTTATATGTAAATACACTGTAGCTGTCTTCAGACACACCAGAAGAGGACATCTGACCTTATTACGGATGGTTGTGAGTCAACATGTGGTTGCTGAGACTTGAACTCAGGACCTTCAGAAGAACAGTCAGTGCTCTTAACCACTGAGCCATCTCTCCAGCCCCAGGGAAAATACTTTTTTAAGAGTTGAATCTCATAATGTTTTCCCAAAGTCAGGGAATGGCCAGGCGGGCTGCTGAGGTGCCCGCTGAGGTGCCCGCTGAGGTGCCCGCCATGCAAGGCTGTCTCCCTGAGCTTGGTCCCCAGAGTCTGCGCCAGGGAGAGCAGTGAGGCAGAGGCGTCGGCCCCTGACCTCCACATGGGCATGTGTGCATCCCACACAGTGATAACCTTTCCTTTTTAACATTAAAAATAAGAAATTGCAAGATGATTCCCATAGATCCACATGCTTGGCCAATAAATGCCCACGGATCGCTTGTTCCTGAATTTAAACATTTTCACTGTTTCACCTTGAGTTAATCTCAGACTTAAAGGAAAGTCCCAACAACATGGCCAAGAGCTTTGTTGTGTTCTGTTCTAGGGCCGCTCTGGATCACGGGTACCAGGCTTCACATTGCTTATGTTTTGAAAAAATTGATTTAACTAGTTTGTTATGATAAAGCACACATACAATTGAAAATTTATGATTACAACTGTCTTTAAATGCCAAGCTCAGAGATTTGAGGACATTCATGCATTTTGTAAATACCCTGAGGTTCAGCTTGTTTGTTTGTTTGTTTGTTTGTTTGTTTTGAGACAGGGTTTCTCTGTGTAGCCCTGGCTGTCCTGGAGCTCACTCTGTAGACCAGGCTGGCCTCGAACTCAGAAATCCAGCTGCCTCTGCCTTCCAAGTGCTGGGATTAAAGGTGTGCGCCACCACTGCCCGGAACCGGAGTTTTTAAAAACTTTATATGTATGAATGATTTGCCTGTATGTATGCAGATGGTTGTGGGCTTATACGTGAGTGCTGGGAATGAACCTAGGTCTTCTGAGAAAGTAGTCTGTGATCTTAACTGCTGAACTGTCTCTTCAACCCCAATTGTCCGAGCTCTTAAACGTTTTTTTGTAATATTTATTACATGTGGGTGCTGAGAATGAAACCCAGGTTCTCTGTAAGAGCAGTCAGCGCCCTTAGCCACTGAGCCATCTCTCCAGTTCTGCTGGCTGGCCTGGAACTCAGGGATCATCTTCCCTGTGTTTCCATAGTGCTGGGATTAGGTGCACACCACATCTGGTTGGGTACGGTATTCTTTTTTTTTAAAGATTTATTTAGTTAATGTATATAAGTATCCTGTCACTTAGACACCAGAAGCAGGCATGGGATCCAATAACAGATGCTTGTGAGCCACCATGTGGCTGATGGGAATTGAACTCATGGCCTCTGGAAGAGCAGACTGTGCTCTTAACTGCTGAGCCATCTCTCCGGCCCCCTGGGTATTGTATTTTCTCCAATGAAAATGGATTTCTGCCGGGCCGTGGTGGCGCATGCCTTTAATCCCAGGACTTGGGAGGCAGAGGCAGGTGGATTTCTGAGTTCGAGGCCAGCCTGGTCTACAGAGTGAGTTCCAGGACAGCCAGGGCTACACAGACAAACCCTGTCTCGAAAAACCAAAAAAAAAAGAGAGTGAGAGAGAGAATGGATTTCTGTTTGAAACAGTTCCCACTCCTGCCATTCTTGAAGCATGGACTGGGCACCCTGGTGTCAGGGTGTTGGGGCCCTGTCCATCCAGGCGTCCCCCTCCTCTGATGTGAAACCTGGTTCAAGCCCTGAGTAGGTGGTCTTGTCTGTAAAGTGGGTTTTCAGTGCCAAGATAGGTGGAGCGCTGAGCTTTATGCTGCATCGTGGCCAACAGCGATTTATGATTAGGATTGTTGTGTCATGCTTCAATAATTAGAGCCTGGGCTATGGAGAGGCGCACACAGCAGGGCTCCTCCTAGTGGGGGACTGGAGCTGGATGTGACATGTGTGGCTTGGGGAGGACTCAGGGACCAGCACCCCCCCCCCCTTCCTTCCCATGCCTCCAGCAATACTACATACTGCTGATCCTCACGGACGGTGTGGTGACGGATATGTCGGACACCCGAGAGGCCATCGTGCGCGCCTCCCACCTGCCCATGTCTGTCATCATCGTTGGGGTGGGCAACGCTGACTTCACGGATATGCAGATCTTAGACGGGGATGATGGGGTCCTGCGGTCCCCACGGGGCGAGCCAGCACTACGGGACATCGTCCAGTTTGTGCCCTTCCGTGAACTCAAGAATGTAAGTGGCCGGAAGAGGGGGTGGCATTGAGAGTTGGGCCCCGGGGGCGGTCCCCACTGCTCCCTTCATGGCTTCCTTGCTCAGGATATGGCCCCACACTTTAAAAAAATATATATTTACTTATTTATTTAATGTATATGAGTACACTGTTGCTGTCTTCAGACACAGCAGAAGAGGGAGTCAGATCCCATTACGGCTGCTTGTGAGCCACCATGTGGTTGCTGGGAATTGAACTCAGGACCTCTGGAAGAACAGTCGGTGCTCTTAACTGCTGAGCCATCTCTCCAGCCCAGGCCCCACACTTTTAATGTCAGGCAGAAGAGCAGGCCCTAGGGATGGCTCCCAGTCGGCCTCTACCGTGATGACCACCTGAGCAGGGAGCTCTGACCCTAAAATCTATGGCATGGAGAGGGCAGTGGGGGCTCTGTGGACCTGGCACACAGCTCCGTGTGCCCACCGCACAGTAAACATGCCACATGGACTCTCCACATACATGGTCATAAGAGAGCATGAGTGTGTGTGTACCTGTGCCTGGTGGCCCCACTTTGCCCCCTGACATTTCCTGCTGTGCTGGGAGAGATGTCCCCAGCACAGACATACTGGGGACGGTCGTGGACCCCTCTGTCAGCTAATGCTAGGACAGCCTAGGGACTCAGTGGCTGCATTTCCAGTCTGTGTCCGTAGCAGCTCAACTGACTGCCGAGTCACATGTCTCTTAAGTAGATTTGAGTCCTGGGACTGTGACCCAGATAGGGGGATGAGGATCTAGAAGCTCCTTAGAAGTAACCATGCTCTCTCTGAACCCAGGCATCCCCCGCGGCGCTGGCCAAGTGCGTGCTGGCCGAGGTGCCGAAGCAAGTGGTCGAGTACTACAGCCACAAGGAGCTGCCTCCTCGAAGCCTTGGCGCCCAGCAGACTGGAGAGGCCGGTGCCAGCTCAGCGCCATGAGGGCATCAGGGGTGGGGGTGGGGGCCGCGTCTAAGCGGTCTGTCTGTCTACAGCATCTCCGGTGCCCCCAGAGACCCCTCAGAAGCTGATCACCCAGCCCAGACCCCAGTCCTGCTCCTGTGTTCTGCTGGCCTGGGTCAGTAGCCTACCCCGCGCAACATGAAGAAGTCCAGGCCTTGTGGAGTGACAGAAATCAGCGGCTCCCCCAGGTCTGGGCCTCTCTGCACCCAACAGGCGTGGAGCTGGGTATTCTGAAAGAATGTCCTCCCTCTTGCTTGCTCTCCTGCAATCAGGTGTCAATCAAAGCAGCACTTCAGAAGAGCCCTGAAGCCCAGCTTGGCCCAGAGAGATGGGTGGGACCGTGCCTGTCATAATCCTGGCAGCTCAGCTATGGAAAGGGTGGTGAAGGGGTGGTCTCCCTGGAGAATCTTGTCATTCGATCCTGTGGAGAGAGGCAGTACCCCAACCCTTGAGGACACCTATATCTAGGCACTTGTCCCGTAGGTCTCCGTCTTACCTGGTGCCGCTCCAACCTGTGGCCATTCCTCAGCCCCCGGGGCCTGCGGGGTCTGTGGGAGGCACCTTAGGGTATAATAAAGCATCCCTTATCCTCACAGCCTATGACTTTCCTGCTTCAGGGGATCTGTCGTGAGCTTCCCTAAAATCAGGCTCACCAGGTCACCCACACCAGTCAGGATTGTGGCCCTGGGGCTTTTTCCCCCTCAGCTGATGTGTCAGGAAGGGAAAAGCAAGCCAAAGTGACTTTGGCTTGCGCCCAGGACTCACATGCGCTGCCGGCTGCGGGGCAGCTTCCACCTGTCTGAGTGGGGGTGGATTTTTTAATTGAGATTTCCTCTCAATTATCTTGTCTGAGAAAAACAAATTGTCCCAACCCTGAACCAGACCCACCCACCTATCAATCTATCTATCCACTCTGGGGCTATTTTTAGCTTCTGATTCATCTCCTGTTAAGCCCAGATAATAGACATCGCCATGGTAACCTGGCTACGATTCCGGAAGGGCCGGTGGATGTTGGGCTCTTTGGGGGACAGAGAGGACACCAGAGAAATGTACCTTCCACGGATATATGGGAAAGGAGACACCAGCAGGGTGGGACCCAGGGTGTCAGTCAGGTCTGACCTCGTCTGCACAGTGTAAGCGCCTGATAGTCCTTAGATTTGCCTGGGGTTCTTCTCTGGTGAAGCCAAGGACTGGGACCCCAGCAGCAGCAGGCGGAAGAGGCAGAAGGTTTATCCATGTAGAGGCGTCAGTGTGGAGGGGCTTGGGGTAGCTGGCCCTGGAAGGGTGAGAAGTGGGGCAGGTCCTTCCCAGAGGTCACAAAGTCAGACAAAGGTGCGTTTCTGCCTGGTGCAGAAGCATTTCCTGGACTCCCACCTCACAGAGAAATCAAGGCTCAGATTAGTAGAGGGACTCGCCTGGATCAGACCTGGTGGGGGCAGGGCCGGTACATCCTTGATTGGCAGGAGTTCCTGTTTTCACCCCCATTGCTACCTTAGAGCGTGTGCCACGCGATCTGCGATCTTGGAATCCAGAGGAGCTTGTGTGAAGCAAACCTAAGAAGGTAGATAGAATGCATCCCCAGATACTCAGGGACTCTTCCAACCTGCGTGGGAGCTCACACTTGAGCATACAGCATAAGAATGACCCTAGGGCCTTGGGTGAAGAATTTCCAAGATGGCTGAACTAGGGGTCCTAGAGTGGCCATGTGCCCCACAGCCCACCCCTCTGGGACTCACCTTGGGCCAACTCAAGCAAGGTCTGGGATCAGCCCTTCTCCACAGGTTCTGCAGGATTGGAGGCGTTGGCCAATCAGCTAACCAGCTCTAGCTTTTAATACCTGAGAACTTTTAACAGCTTTTGGCCTGAGATGGGGTGCCTCTGTCTGGGGCGGTCTGATCCTTGTTACTTGTCTACCAGAGACAGGCCTGGCTGCTTACCAGGGCTGAGTGTACCACTGAGAGGTAGGCTCACATTCTGTCTTTTTGAACTTGGGTGGACTTGGGGTTCAATGTAACTTCTATAGCTGGGTCATTAAAATACCAAGTGCTAAGTAGTTCCAGAACTCAGAAAGTGGCTGTATCAGATTTCTGTAGGTTCAAGACCAGCCTGGACTACATAGTAAATTCTAGGCCGGGTAAGGCTACATAATAAGACCCTGTTTTTTAAAAAAAATATGTTGGGTGATGGGGGTGCATGCCATTAATCCTAGCACTCAAGAGGTAGAGGCAGGCAGATCTCTGAGTTCAAGGTCAGCCTGGTCCATATTGAGTTATGGGACAGCCAGGGCTACACAGAGAAACCCTGTCCTGAAAAGCAAAACCAAACAAAACCCCTACAAATAGCATGCACTGTTCCGCTCAGTTGAAATGTTAGCCCCTTGGGGCTGCGATGACAGGAGTGACCCATGGCCAGTGTCATGAGAATGAGTCCCCGCCCCAATGGGCTTCCATGCTGCAGTAATACATGGCTAAATGTCTAAATGACCTCAGAGTACCCCTTGTACCCCCCTCTCTGTTAGCTAAGACTCAGCCCTGGCTGGTGTCACTGTAAAGAAAGAGACTCAGGCAGAGCCACATAGCTGCTTTATTGAATTGGTTGAGAGGACCCACATTTCTTACACTCCGAGCACGGCTCTTCAGCTTGGCCTGCCACACACACACTCTGACATAACAGAAAGCCTTTTGTGGGAGGCTGGACCAGTTTCTTAGTCTAAGGGCACAGCCAGCTTCCGAAGGTCCATCTTTTGTGTTCCCACCTCACTGTCCCTCCTGTAGAGCTCACGTCCTCAGAGGCCAAGCTCTGCCTCGCTGGATTAGTGCCGTCCTGTTCCTCATCCGAGCGAGCAAGCGAGCGAGGCCGGGATGGAGGGGGTGGGAAGAACTGGCCCATCAAGGCTGTTCTTTCTCCTGCTGCTGAGCTGAGCGGAAGTGCGGGCAGGAACCTGTGACTAAGTGCCTGTAATTGGTGTGGGGGCTGAGAGGCTGTCAGACAGGAGCTGTGAGTGAAGCTGTTTCCGGGACACCTGCCCCTCGCCTGCCCTTCTGCTGAGCCTGCCCCTCACTGGTGGGCAATCAGCCCTCGGGGCGTGTCCTCCCTGCTCCCTCTCCTCTCTTCCTCCTCTCACCAGATCTAGTTAGTGCTTGTACACCGTGGAGTATCCCTCCCTCCCTCCTCAGAACTCCCTAAGCATTTGCTTAAACATTGCCTGCTGTGTTGAGTTCTCACAACAGCCCCACGTGATGGCCTACTGTGAGTGCGTGCATTTCATGGAAGGGGGGCCTGAACTCACAGAAATGAAGGCGTTTAGCCGGGAATACACAGTCGACCGAGTCTCTGGGCCTTCCATGCGTCACTCCCAGGAGGCCACGCCTGGAGCCTTGGTTATGTATGTGTTGTGCGTTCAGGCATGTGTCTGTGCACACACAAATACGTGCATGTGTGTGTTGTTTTACCAAGTGTCTGAGTGTGCATGTGTGCATTTGGGGAGGGCTGCACTGCTCTGTCGCTTTCACTATTCAAACCTCTCTTAAGACTTTCCCAGTCAGTCTACTCTATGAGGTTTTAACCCAGCAACAACATCCGGATTCAGAGAAGTTATTTGCAGGGTGTAGGTGAGGCCTGTGTCTCTCTTGAACAGGTTTGTCATAGTTCCCAGTTTGCAAATGGGCACTGGGGCTTGAAGGCCAGTGCTTTGCCCCTCACCACATGCATGAAAATTCAGGCATTAAGTGGGTGAATGGAGTTTGCCTTCAACCCTAGGAGGCTCCATTTTACAAGTATAAGACAGAGTCTCAACCAGAGGAAGTAGGGTAAGAAGCTATCTGTTCGGGGTGCTAGGAGTTACTTACTCGGGGTGCTAGCATGTCCTTTCATGCTGTTGGTGGGGGAGCTGATGACCTGGGTTAACAGACTAAATCCTCTTAGAGTCACTGTGTTGAACAGAATACCCCTGAAAAACAGCCCCGGGATAAAGGAGGCCCCTGTGAGGCAGCAGGGCATCCTCCCTTGCCCTGGGCTCTATCTTTTGGGGAATCTACTTCAGCAACCAAGATGAGACTTGGGGACATGTCCTAAGGCACCTCCAGAGCCAGCCGCTTCTCAGTGCTCTCTCTCAGCCAGGACCAAGGCCTTTAAGACGATCCTTTGTGGGATTTCAGGCTGATAGATACCAAGAAGAACTCAGTCATCGTGTGTGTGTGTGTGTGTGTGTGTGTGTGTGTGTGTGTGTGTGTGTGTGACAGAGAGAGAGAGAGACAGAGACAGAGAGACAGAGATAGAGACAGACAGAGACAGACAGCAATAGACACAGAGAGAGAGACAGAGAGACAGACACAGACAGACACAGACAGCGAGAGACAGAGAGAGAGAGAGATCTTTCTGGCTCACAGTTTCTCTTTTTTCCCAAGACTGAGTAGTGCAGGCTCCTGGCCCCAAAGGAGAGGCTGGTAGAGGGTCGCTCGGTCGGTGTGTCCTTTAGGACTCCATCGCAATCCCACTTCCTGTCTGCATTACCAAGAGAACCCGCTCTCACAGGCTCAGCTCCTTCCCAAGTCCTTGCTGGACTCATCCAAAAAACCCCTGGGTCCATCCTGGATTGTTAGCTATTGTGGCCCGAGACAAGTATCTGTGCCTTTTTGTAGTCTGGAGCACCTCCTGGGAGCACTCTGGTGCTATCACTTCCCCAGCTGGTCACAAAGTCACCTATTGTCTTCCCGGGCTTTGGACCTCAGCCCACAGTGGGCAGGTTCCCCTTCCTTTGCTGTGCACTCTTCTCTAACTAGGGAGCTGCTCTGAATGTCCCTAACTCAGCTTTAGGAGGCCGGCCTGAGGCCCCAGGGGAGCGCAGTTTGTCAGGAGGCGGGCCATCCGAGCACGGCTACCCTTTGTGCCTTCCTCTCAGCCCTTCTGGGCATGACAGGGACTTGACTTCTTTCTCTGCTATTGAAGCACAGTGCTTCTAGGCCACTGGGCCCTCCTGGATCTTTCTTGTTTTGAGACAAGGTCTCACCAAGTAGCACTGGGTGACCTGGAACTCTCTATGTAGACTAAGCTGACCTTGAACTCCCAGAGATCCACCTGCCTTTGTCTCCCAAGTGCACTAGGGTTACAGGTGCGCCCCACCACATCAGGCTGTTTATTCTGAGTCAGTCTTTTGTAGACCGCTATGTCGCTAATGGTGACCGTGACTTCCATCCCTCCTGTCCCTTCCTCCCCGTGTTTGGGTTACAGGCATGCACCGTTATGTTAGGTTTTATAACTGCTTGAGGTCATACTCAGGGCTTTGACAAGCATCTCGGCAACTGAGTTCCATCCCAGCTCATGGGGTCTTTGGAAAAGTCACTTGTTGTCATAGGAACTCCCACTCTGGGGACACACAGAAGGTCCAAAGTCAAGGCTGCTGCTGCTGTGTTTACAACCATTATAAACGGCGTCTGTAATGAGGTCTGGGGACATCACCTGGCTGTGGCCATTCAGCTGTCCTTTAAGCATGACCACTTGGGTTGCTAAAAGCAACCCTGCAGCCAGGACAGACAGACAGACAGACAGACAGATGCTCCTTGGAGCTCTCATGTATTTTCTTTTCTCCCTCCCTTCCTTCCTTCCTCTCTTTCTCTCTTTGTCTGTCTGTCTTTTTAGAGACAGGGTCTCTCTACACAGCCCTGGTTGTCCTGGAACTCACTATGCAGACCAGGCTGGCTTCAAACTCTCAGAGATTCACCTGCCTCTGCTTCCCAATGCCGTGTCGCCACACCCAGAAGCAGCAGAATTCTCACTAAGCATGTGTGAATTCCTGGCTTCGCTGTCCAGTGTTGCAAATTGGCCTTCTGCCCCTCTGCAGGCAACCCCAGTCCCGTGAGCTTGATGCCTCTGCCCCTGGGTTCCTCTTCCCCGGATACTGGAGTGGAGTCATCCTGGCCTCTGGGATGGACTGCTCAGCCTGATTAGGGTCTGCCTCTAAGTTTTCACCCAAAAAACAGCGAATCAGGGCTTGTTCCTTCCCTGCCTCCCACAGGATCACCTCTACTTTGCCTGTGCATGTCATTTCTAGGATGCCCTCCTTCCCTTCTCTCAGTGGTCCCTGGTCTGAGGCAGGCAAGCTGGGCTTAGCATTGACACCAAGCTTCTGAGGGAGACAGCTCAGAGTCACAGTCCTCCAGCTGCCGGCCTCATACCTGGTCCCTCCTTGCTTGTTAGCCCAATGGTTGGGGCTGAGCAGTGGACCCATGTGTGGCAATGTTGAGGATGAATGTTCTTGGCATCTGGATGCCTTCATATTCCACACTGGCACAGGCCGAGGGGCAGAGCTTCCAGATCTGCACTCAGACCTGAAGAGCCTGCACTCTCATGTGGCCTCCTGGATTCTCTTGGCCTGGTTGGAGTAGGTGTGGCGTGTTGGAGGAATGTGTCACCGTGGGGGTGGCCTCCTATGCTCAGGCTATGCCTGGTGTGGCCCAGTCATCAGGTCCTGTCCTGCAAAAACACCAGGGACCCTTTCCAAGAGCAGAACCAAGACCCAAGGGTCTAGAGAGGGTTGTTCTTGTCGCAGCAGCGCGTGAGCAGACAGCTGCTATAAATGAAAACAGGACGGAGCTCTGAATCAACCGATTCTGGAGCCAGCAACTCGGATCAAGTCACTCCTTGGCTTTAAGCCAGGGATGGATTTTTGTCATGCTGCCATTAGAGTATTCCACGGAACTCAGGCAGACAGGCAGCACACAGGGATGGGGAGGACAAGAAGGGACTTTCTGGCTCCATTTGGGACTCATTCTGCCCAGTGCCGCCAACCCTTCTCCTCAGAGCAGAAGCTTGCCGCCGAGCACGTGTGGCTGTGATGGCGGCCATCTTGGAAGGCGCGCACATACTCTGGGAGCCCCAGTCAGTAGGCAGAGGCCTCTCCCCTTCCTTGGGTTTGTTGTTCCTAATGCTTGCTTTGGCTTCTCTGGTCTAGATTTTGTCTCCTTGGGAACCCCACAGGCTCCTCCCACTTTTCTACATTTTTACCCTTGCCTTCTGGAAGAATGATCCTGGGGTATAAGGGTCTAGGGAAGTCTCATTTGGAGGTTCCAAAGAAAGCTTTGGGGCTTCAGCCTAGTCAAGGGCCAAGCTCTAGAGAAAAAAGAGGGTCCTGGGGGTGGGTTTCCCCTCAAGTCCCAGGGTAAGGGTATATATAGTACACAACAGGTCCAGGCTGGAGCCAGGACAGTCTGTACAATATGGATCTGGGATTTTATTGATAGACCAGGGATATAACACAGTAGGAGGACAGGCTAGACCAGGGACATAACACAGTAGGAGGACAGGCTAGATCAGGGACATAGCACAGTAGGAGGACAGGCTAGACCAGGGTCATAGCACAGTAGGAGAAGAAGCTAGAACAGGGTCATAGCACAGAAGGACAGGCTAGACCAGGGACATAGCACAGTAGGAGGACAGGCTAGACCAGGGTCATAGCAGAGTAGGACAAGCCTGGGTGAATTGTCTATATAGGTCAGAAGGGTCAGTCCATGGTCCAGGGGAGGCAGAGGCCAGAGTCACCCATCTTGGACTGGTAGACAGCGTTGAACTTTTCATTCAGCTCAGGAGTAAAGTGTTCCCTCCAGTTTCCCACAACACCTAGAGTAAGGGCAGATGGTGTGAGTCAGGCAGAGACAGAAGGCAGGACATACCACAGCCAACTCTGAGAGACTGACAGCCGCTTCTCCATCACCACATTCTGAATTCTGTCCTGTAGGAGGCCAGCAAACCTCCCATCTGATACCTGGGAACATGACTTAATTTAGAAAAAGGTTAAGAGGAGAGAGGCCAGCTGGGTGATGGTGGCTCACGCCTGTAATCCCAGCACTTGGGAGGCAGAGGCAGGCGGATTTCTGAGTTCGAGGCCAGCCTGGTCTACAGAGTGAATTCCAGGACAGTCAGGGCTACACAGAGAAACCCTGTCTCAAAAAAACCAAATCCAAAAAACAAACAAGAGGAGAGAGGCCTAATCTAGTGAGTGGTACCCTCAGAGTGTAAGAGTAGATGGGGCGGGAAGAGGAATGGCCCTCACAGACTCGTGGTGGATTAGCCCACATGTGAGTAGTGCTGTTAGAAAGTGAGGCCTTGGGCTGGTGAGATGGCTCAGCGGTTAAGAGCACTGACTGTTCTTCCAAAGGTCCCAAGTTCAAATCCCAGCAACCACATGGTGGCTCACAACCATCCTAACAAGATCTGACGCCCTCTTCTAGAGTGTCTGAAGACAGCTTCAGTGTACTTACATATAACAATAAATAAAATAAATATTTAAAAAAAAAAAAAGAAAGTGAGGCCTTGTTGGAGTAGGTGTGGTCTTGTTGGAGTAGGTGTAGTCTTGTTGTTGGAGTAGGTGTGGTCTTGTTGTAGGTGTGGCCTTGTTGGAATAGGTGTGATCTTGTTGGTCTTGTTGGAGTAGATGTGGTCTTGTTGGAGTAGGTGTGGCCTTGTTGGAGTGGGTGTGGCCTTGTTGGAGTGGGTGTGGCCTTGTTGGAGTGGGTGTGGTCTTGTTGGAGTAGGTGTGGTCTTGTTGGAGGAAGTGTGTCACTGTGGGGGCGGGCCTTGAAGCCTTCTATGCTCAAACTATGCCTGGTGTGGCACAGAGTCTCCTGCTTCCTGCAGATCACCTCTCGCTCCTCCATGCCTGCATGCTGCCATGCTTCCCACCATAATGATGATGATGGATAGAACCCCTGAACCTGTAAGCCAATTCTGATGAAATGTTTTGCTTTATAAGAATACCTCTTAGAAAGTGCCCCAAACTCCATCTCTGCCAACTCTTCCAAAAGAAACCCACCTTCTCCATTACTACAGGCAGCGAGTTCTAGCTGGCTTGAGCCTCTCCCCTACCCAGTTCTGAAGAAAGGGTAGTGGAAAAGATCTCTATCTGCCTGAGTACCTGTGGGCACAGCGTCTCTTCATAGCAACGACACCCTAATCAAGACAGAACCTAAAGTGGCGTAGCCAGAAACTGTGAACACTGGCGCCACAGGAGTAACAGGCCGGGAGGAGCGTGGCCCGAGGGCTGTGGGAGAACGTACCCGAGTCTTTAGATGACAGCCACAGGATGTGGTCGTGGGCACCCATGGCTGCCCCATCTTGGACCAAGTTAAAATCTTGGGGTTTACACATTTGGCTAGCAGTTGGGGGCCAGGGTCTGGTACCCCGAAGACCTGTCCTGAGGGTTTGTCTTGTTGGGGACACTGAGGACAGTTCCAAGTGTTCTGACTGTTGAGGAAGGCGACGTCCAGTCTACACACGGCTGGAGGTCCCGGCGCACAGAGGGGTTGTATCAGGGACCATAGCAAGGCGTACTTTTAGTGACCATGAGGATCTGCAGGCCCCCCTCTTTTCCGCATCCAAGCATCCCATAGGTATTCAGGCAGTTAGAGATCTTTCCTACTCTCCATTCTTCAGAACTGGGTGGGCGGGGTGGGGCTGGCTCAGGCACGGTTAGAACACGCTGCCTCTAATAATGGAGAAGGTCAGTTTCTTTTGGAAGAGTTGGCAATGATGGGGTATAGGGCACTTTCTGAGAGGTATTCAGAAATCTGGGTGGCTCTGGGAGGAGTGGTCTGAGGTGGAGCTGTAGCCTGGGGCTTAAAGAGGACCCCTGTGAAGGTAGCACCAGAAGTAATGGCACGGGGGCTGGAGTGTCCTCAATATCACACTGATGCTGTGGGGGAATGAGGAAGGCCAGGGAGGAAGAAGATTGGGTAGGCCAAGGGCTGCAAAAGGCCAGGGTGGTGAACGCCTTTAATCCCAGCACGCTGGAGGCAGAAGCATAAAGATCTCCGTGAGTTTGAGGCCAACCTGGTCTTCATAGCAAGTTCCAAGACAGCCAGGACTGCATAGACACCTTTCTCAAAACCAAAACCAAGACATGCAAACAAAAGATAAGGGTAGCCTGGTCCCAGGAAGGGCCCTGGGTATTTGAAGGGAGGCTGGGAGGGAGGCCTACCTTTCCGGAGGAACTTGCCCTGGCTGTGGTCTATGATATCCTCGGACAAAAGGCTATAGTTGACCATGTTGCTCTGACTCATGAAGGAGAAGCTGCTGTGTTCCAGGATGATGTCCTCTTCTTTTGGCCCCAGGGAGCGCCCCAGGAATTCACTTAACTTTCGGATGGTACTCCGAGGTTCCTGGACTCAGAGGAATGGATACATATCTAAGACATTAACATAGTACAAGTAGAATCGAGAGAAACAATGTAACGATTTAGAGTGCATTCTGCTTTTGGGACAGTTCCAAGGTCAGTTTCCAGCACCCTGTAACTGTAGCTCTGAGAGAGCCAATGCATAAATATTAATATAGACACACAGATAAACACATATTTAAAAATAAAAATAATAAGCAGGGCAATCCCAGCACTCAGGAGGCAGACTGAGGCCAAAGAGGTCTACAGAGTGAGTTCCAGGACAGCTAGAGCTACATAGAGAGACAGTGCTTCAACACATCCCCCAGTATGTGTTAAAAAATAGTATGGGCTGCAGAGATGGCTCAGAGGTTAAGTGCACTGACTGCTCACTGACTGCTCTTCCAGAGGTCTGGAGTTCAATTCCCAGGAACTGCATAGTGGCTCACAACCATCTGTAATGGGATCTGATGGCCTCTTCTGGTGTGTACAGCTGCTCACATACATAAAATAAATAAATCTCATATATATATATAAAATAACTTTAAAAATTAGTACAAGTAACTTGAAGTGTAAACAAACACACTCAATTCAGTATTACTTGTTATAGAAAGCAGCTGGAATCAGCATAAAATCAACCACAAAAAGAATTTTTTTAGCTATGTCTACACCACAGAATATTTCATAGTCCTGAAAAAGGCGTGGGTGGGGTGCCGCAGACACGGCTCAGCAGTTCAGAGCCCTTGTTCTTTGCAGTGACCAGGTTCCATTCCTGGCAGCCACACAGAAGCTCACAGCTCTCCGTACCCTGAGCAGTATCAGGCCAACACCACCAAGGACTAGAAGCAAGGTATAAAAATCTTAAATAAAACCTCAAGTATTAATATATCTCCGTGTTGGGATCATGTTGCACTTGACACTCAGAAGGTGTCACGTCATTAAGGAATTTGATTTAAAAGAAAAAAAAAAATCCTTGCAAATTGAGCTTTAACTTTTGTCCCAAGACTCATTTTTCTGGGAAGCCTAGACCTCCGCCGATGTGAATGTGTTCATGATCCTTCTTGTTTCCCGTGTTTTAATGTCTTGAGGCCAAACCAGTGCTGTCTGCTGGGAGGCAACTGTGTACAGTTTCTAAGACCAACAGATCTCGGCTTCTCCAAAATCCCTGAGCACACACACGGCATCAGCAGCTGGAGCAGAAGCCACAGGCAGACGAAAGGGCAGCCTTGCGGATGGGATGTGAAACGCACTGTGAAGAGGTAGATCTCATCTTGTCAGTCCGAGTGAAAATCTTGCTGTTTACACATAATATTGGAACAGCTCAGAGAACTCAAGGTTCTTCAGCATCGCGCATGCAATGTGCTGCCTGTGCCAGGGTGGGCTGAGTAATGGGGAGGCCAGGCCTGTCTGTTCCGTTAGAGAGTGCAGGAGGGGAGGGAGGGGAGGGAGGGGAGGGAGGAGAGGGAGGAGAGGGAGGGGCGAAGCGGGCCTGTATCCATGCACCAAAGCTGCTCAGGGGAGCTTATCTCTATTTTCAAATGCAGTCAGGCGTGAATCAAAGAGCACCTTGATGAATAAATACAGAAATAACATCAGTGGCTGAATGTATAGCTTAAGGCACAGGGGGAGAAGAGAGAGAAGAGAGAGAGAGGGAAGTCGGTTCTCTGTCTCCACCATATGGGTTCCAGGGATCAAACCTGGCCAACAAATGTCTTTATCCATTGAGCAATCTCATTGGTCCCTGAATTGTTTTTCAGTGTGTCTATGTATTTGGGGGTCTTTCTCTCTCTCTCTCTCTCTCTCTGTGTGTGTGTGTGTGTGTGTGTGTGTGTATACACATGCACATGTAGGGGCCAGAGGAAAATCCTCAGAGAAGCCCATTTTCTTTTTTCCTTTAAAGATTTATTTATTCTTTAAATTTTTTTTTATTATTATATCTAAGTACACTGTAGCTGTCTTCAGACACTCCAGAAGAGGGCGTCAGATCTCATTACAGATGGCTGTGAGCCACCATGTGGTTGTTGGGATTTGAACTCAGGACCTTCAGAAGAGCTGTCAGTGCTCTTAACCACTGAGCCATGTCACCAGTCTTTTCTTTTGTTGGTGAATGGTCTATCCCTCGCCCTCAGCTCACCAAATAGACTAGGCTGGTCAGCCCGGTGAGCCACAGGGCTCTACTTGTCTCTGCTTCTCCTACATGTTTTAACAAACCTGACTTTTTCACATGTGTTCTGGGGAATGAAACTCAGGCTTAGTACACGTGCTAGGGTCACGTTACCTACTTAGCTATTTCCCTAGCCCCACAATATTAAAATTGTAAATGTACATTAACCCTGGGGCTGGGGAGATGACTGAGCGGCTGTAGTACTTGTTGTTGTTCTAGAGGACGAAGGTTCAAATCCCAGCACCCACATCGAGGGAGCTTCAGGGGAGTCAATGCCTTCTTCTGGCCCCCACTGACACTGGAAGATCCTTACACATACAAATAAAATAAATGTAAGAAAGTCTTGAAACTCAGGCTGGAGAGATGACTCTGAAATTAAGAACACTCATAGCGCTGGGCAGTGGTGGCGCACACCTGTAATCCCAGCTCTTGGGAGGCAGAGGCAGGTGGATTTCTGATTTCGAGGCTAGCCTGGTCTACAGAGTGAGTTCCAGGACAGCCAGGGTTACACAGAGAAACCCTGTCTCGGGGTGTGTGTGTGTGTGTGTGTGTGTGTGGTATGTAGAACACTCATATCTCTTGCAGAGGAGCTGGGTTTGATTCCCAGCACCCACATGGCGGCTACAACTATAATTCTAGTTCCAGGGGAACCAATACCCTCTTCTGACCACCTTGGGCACACACATGGTCTAAACAGACATGAAAATAAATACACATAATATAAAAGTTGCTTGAAACTCCTACCAACAAGTCTCGCAATGGCTATTACTTTTGGAAAGCCTCAGGCAGGGGAGTATGTCTGAATCTGGAGCATCTAGGAGTTCTGAAAGTACCAATATCGTTTCGTTGGCAGTTCTGTCTTAGGAAAACAAGCTTCACAGAATATTCTGGAAGAGCTGGGTTACACCACATGCCAGGGCTTTGACTGAGGAGGTGGCCTGTTGGATACGTGGAAGGGGTGCCCACCTGGTGCAGCTCCTCATAGGTGACAAAAAGCAAAGTGAGGTCGTTCTGCAGTCCCAGCCACCCCTTCACATGGTCAAACCAGGAGCCGAAGAAACCTGAACCAGGGGGAAACAGAGAAGGTACTGCAGCCCCAGCCACGTGTGACTGGGACACAGGAGGAACAGGGTGATCCCAGAGCGACCGGAACAAGGAGGCAAGGCTGCCCACCAGCTGGGTGACGATGGGACTCTGAGAGCCACCTCAGTCCCTGAGACTCACCCGTGCCCTGGAGGAACTCATCTGCAAAGTCCTCAAAGGAGCTGGGGCTGGGCAGGAAGCTGGCTATTCGGTGAAAATGATAGTAGGAAACCAGGACGTCCTTGGGGTTCCGGGCCACGTACACCACCTGGTGGACAGAGTCCTGAGTCTCCACGCTCCAGCCTTCAGAACACTTAAAGAATTGAGCCTGGGTCCCCAGCTCCAGGCTGGCAGTGGCAAGAGTTACATAGTGTAGGCTTCCAGCCCCCTCCACAGCCCAGGCGTGGACCACACCTGGTCCCTGAGCCGCAGTGGGAGGAGTCCTGTGCGGCTAGTGAGTGGGTGGCTCATGGGGGTGGATTTTAGTTTCTTTATTATTACAGTTTGCATTTTTTAAAAGATTTAATCATTATTATTATATGTAAATACACTGTAGCTGTCTTCAGGCACACCAGAAGAGGGCGTCGGACCTCATTACAGATAGTTGTGAGCCACCATGTGGTTTCTGGGATTTGAACTCAGGAAGAGCGGTTGGTGCTCTTAACGGCTGAGCCATCTCTCTAGCCCCCTGTTGTTTACGTTTTTATTGGGGCGGGGCACTGTTCCTTATTCCTTTATGGCTGCTCTCAATGCCACAGGGGAAAGTGAGCCCGGCCTGCCAAGGCTCCACCAGAATCCTCTACTTACCAGGATATCTGGTGTAGCCTACTCGAGTTTCTCTAGGGTCTTCCCACCAAGTTAGGAAGGGATCTCTCTTCCCCAGAGCCAACCACTGATATTCACTACACCTGGACAATGAGCTAACCTGCCCTAACCTGCCCAGACTCACCAGCACTCCTCCTGGGCCAGCCGGCCGCACTGCTGGCAGGGCAGAAACTTCCTGCTGTATAGACCCTGCCTCCCCTCCAGCCCGCGTCTGCTGCTCCTGGGATTTTTTACCCACCTGCGCACACTCCACACTCCTTCACCCCAGGACTTGAAGGACGAAGGTGCCTGTCCCTTACCTTGGCCTTGGCCTTCATCAGAGCTGGGGAGAGCCCTTTGGCACTCAGGTGGGAGGTGAGCAGACGGGGCCAGGACCTGTTCTGCTTGGCCAGGAGGCTGCCGAAGGAGATTTGCTCTATCCAGGGCATGCGGGCCCAGTTGGGGAGGTGGTGAATGGGCCACAGGTGGCCCTCACAGAAGATAAGAGTCAGAACCTGCTGCATCCAGGTGGTACCTGCAGGAGAGGGGGAAGGGGGAAAGGGGGGAAGGTGTAGGGTGTGGCTACTTCTGCCTAACACATTCCAGTTTTCCGCCCCCTCAGAGTAATGATTTTTTGTTTGTTTGTTTGTTGTTTGTTTTTCGAGACAGGGTTTCTCTGTGTAGCCCTGGCTGTCCTGGAACTCACTCTGTAGACCAGGCTAGCCTCGAACTCAGAAATCCATCTGCTTCTGCCTCCCGAGTGCTGGGATTAAAGGCTTGAGCCGTCACACCTGGCCTTTGGTATGTGCTTTTATCACCTGTATTTCTGCTAATGTTCTGTGCAAGAGAACTCAAAGGTTTCCTAGTCCCTCAAGACCTTTCTAAAGAGCTTGGGCTTTCTCTATAACACCCCTCACTTCTTTTTTCTTTTTTTAAGATTTATTTATTTATATTATGTAAGTACACTGTCGCTGTCTTCAGACACACCAGAAGAGGGCATCAGATCTCATTACAGATGGTTGTGAGCCACCAGGTGGTTGCTGGGATTTGAACTCAGGACCCCTGGAAGAGCAGTCAGTGCTCTTACCCGCTGAGCCATCTCTCCAGCGCCAACGCCCCCTCACTTCTGTTTTCTCCCTCCCTCCCTTGCTTTGGGTCCTACAGGTAGAACTCAGGGGTGTGTATAAATTCAGCCAGAACTCCACCACAGAGCCAAATCCTGGCCGCTTCCTCTTTTCTTCCTATGCCTTTACCACGGAAGTGCCTGCTGTGGCAAGGTACCTGAAACCCCTCCCTGCATTCCCACTTTTGGGTTTTGTTCTGTAGTTGATGTTGTAGAACCCTAGTTTTTAGTGTCAGTTTCTGTCTAACAGCCCCCGGGCGTTATTAAAGGCATGTTTTGCTTGGGGACAGACCCCTCGGAAGATCACTTGTCTCCAGTCATGAAGCCCTAGGTTTTAGTCTGTGCGTCACAGAGGAAGAAAAGGAAGGGAAAGGGAAAGAGGAAAGTGTGCTTTGGAAGGAAATGACAAGTCTTGGAACTGGAGATGTTGCCCAGTGGTTAAGAGCACTAGTTGCAGCCGGGTGGTGGTGGCGCACGCCTGTAATCCCAGCACTTGGGAGGCAGAGGCAGGCGGATTTCTGAGTTCGAAGCCAGCCTGGTCTACAGAGTGAGTTCCAGGACAGCCAGGGATACACTGAGAAACCCTGTCTCGAAAAAAAACAAAATCAAAAAACAAAACAAAACAACAAAACAAAAGAGCACTGGTTGCTCTTCCAGAGGATGTGGGTTCAATTCCCCACACAGGGGCAGCTCACAACCATAGGTAACTCCAGTTCCAGAGAGTGTGGCAATCTCTTCTGGCCTCTTCAGGCACCAGGCATTTATCATAAAGACAGCCGGTTGTGTGGTGGCACATGCCGGTAGGATTTGCTGAAGGAGGGGGATCACGAGTTCGAAGCCAGCCTGGGCTACACATTTAATGTATATACCCATATATATTAAAGAATCATAAATAAAACTTTTTTTTAATTAAAAAAAAAAAACAAGCTGGGCGGTGGTGGCACACGCCTTTAATCCCTGCACTTGGGAGGCAGAGGCAGGCGGATTTCAGAGTTCGAGGCCAGCCTGGTCTACAGAGTAAGTTCTAGGACAGCCAGGGCTACACAGGGAAACCCTGTCTCCAAAAAACTAAAAATAAATACAAAAACAAAAACAACAAAAAGAAGAATATTAGTTGTCCTCACGGGCCCTAGAGCAACTCTAAGGTACAACAGCGGAGAAAAACTCCCCTACTATAGCAGTGAGAGACCGACAGGAAGGAACGGGTAAAGGCTTCTGTGGGAAGAGCATTCCCGCCTCCGTGAGGATGTGGGGGTGGGCTGGGCAGATGGAGAATCCTCTGTCCTTAGACAGGATGTCTTAACAAAATAAACAGACCAGTCCTCTCATGTTAATCTGTAACTCAAACTCGATTCCAATAAAAATACCCTCGGGTTTCTACAGACTTAGGCAAGTTGGTGCTGAAATCATATTGAAAAGAAACACACGGCAGCTGGGCCTCCGAACACAAGTGGAGCCTGGTGGGGACCAAGACGCGGCTCCCACAGTCACCCAGTGGGAGACACAGTGTGGTCAGGAGTGTAGCACAGGACAGCCCCTCTGGGTCAACACAGTAGCCATTTGCACAAGCCAAATCTTACTTCACACCCCACAGGAATAAACCAAATGTGAACATTGCAAACAATGGACAAAGTCTTTAATTCCTGTTGTTGTTTTGTTTTACTGAGCTAGGGTCTCGCCATGTAGCAGCTGTCCTGGAACTCACAGACTAGGCTGGCCACAAACTCCAGGTGCACCACCACACTTGGTGGCAGATTCCTTTATAACATCCGTACAGTGACTGTCCCTAAGTATAATGCAAAATATTAGTGACCTCCGTCAAGCTCAGGGGCGAGCAAGCTGGGTCTGACAATGCTTGCTAGCAGCACTCTAGCTTGAATCCAGAATGTCTCTGAAGGGCCTGCATGTTAGAGGGAGGAGGGGAGACTGAAGAGATGGATGGGGGGGGGGTCTTTGGATCATGGGGAGGGAGTGTTTTCTGAGATAGTAGCACCCCAGTCTCTTCCCTCTTTTGAGCTGGGTTTCATGTTAAACTTCTGATTCTCCTGCCCCTACCACCTGAGTGTCTGAGTGGGGGCGGGGTGGTGGTGGTAGGATTACAGACATGCGCTGCCTGCCACACCTGCTTTTGTCTGTTTCACACTGTGGGTCTTGCCGTGTGCTAAGATCCATTTTTCCCGCCTCTTCTATCCCTAGTGTGTCTCTTCCCTTATTTTTTGTACTTGGGTGGATTCAGGGCTTTGTGCACAGCAGTACGAGTTCTGTCCCTAGACCCGAGTTCCTTTCCCTTCCTCTTTTCAGTTCTCAGTCATAGTGAATTCACTCTGCCAAGTCCTCTCTGCCACGTGCCACAAGACCAAAGCCGTGGTACCCTGGGTCGTGGACTGGGATCTCCAGAACCATGGGCCAACGGAAACTCTCTTTGCATTGACTATTGGAGAGATTTCCCAGAGTGAGGGAAAGCTGGCTCCCACTCACCAAGTGCTAGCTGGGTAGTGTGCAGGGTTGAATTAGAGTCTCTACTGCCAGGGGTAGTGGAACACACTTTTAATCCCTTGGGGTGGCAGAGGCAGGAGGATCTCTATAGTTTAAGACTTGTCCGGTCTACAAAATAAGTTCTATGCCAGCCAGGGCTCCATAGTGAGACCCTCTTTCCAAAAATAAAGAAAAGAAAAGAAGCAGTTTCCATGTCCCCTCAAGACACATTTTCATTACAAAGTCTAGCGGTAACAGGCTACAGTTGTGGTGTCTCAGTGTGGCTTAACAATTATAAACGGCAACTGTAACTGCTCTGTGACAGGTTATGGGAACCTATTGCCTCAGCCTAACCTTTTCTTTTGTAAACTGTATTATACAAGCACCTTAGGCTAGGGCAAGGTGCCATATATCTCTAATCCTATCAGGGCCAACTGGATCTCTTGGAGTTCTAGGCCGGACTGGTTTATATAGTGAGTTCCAGGTGTCAGCCTCGGCTGCATAGAGAGACTGTCTCAAAACAAAGCAAATTTAAAAAACCCTCTAACTAAGTACACATGCCAAGATTAGTGACAGCATGCCACCATCGGCCATTTCTTCCGTCTATAATCTAGTGCCTTTTTTCTCTCTGTGTCTCACCTGGCCCCAGGCTGGAGATGGCAGCTTGATTCTCATGACCACAGGGGCACTCTCTTCCTTTGTTCTGGGGGCAATGGAGCTGGGGTGGGCAAAGTTTGAGTGGGCATGGGCCCCTGATACCCTCCCCAGGGGACCCTCAAGCCCAGGACCTAAAGTTTTACCACCTTTTCTGCGTTGCCTGGTGACCGACCTCACTCAGGGCAGCAGCAAAACGAGCTTGGATTTCTTCCTTCATCTTCACACTTTCACAGATTGGGTTTGCCCCTCCCTCTCCACACACACAGACCTTGGCAACCTGAGATGATTCTGTCTTTCCCTTATTAAGTTGAAGATTTGTACCTTTTTCCGGGGTGGGGGGTGGGGCGGAGCACTTTCTGGCCTCTCTGGGTTGGGCAGATCGCGTGCTTTGAGGCTCGAGGGCAACGTGAACAGGAGCACTGGACTCTACGGCCGTGGATTTGATAACTGGGAACTTCGATAAGAGCTCAGTGGTAGAGGCTATGGACGCAGCAGGGAGGCAGTGGAGAAGTCACCTCCCAGGCTGGAGGGAGCAGCTTTCCTCACATGATTTAAGACAGGAGTTAATGATTTCTAGAACTTTCCCTTTAATATATATTTTTATTTTATTAAAAAAGATTTATTTATTATTATGTGTAAGTACACTGTAGCTGTCTTCATCACCCCAGAAGAGGGCATCAGATCTCATTATGGATGGTGGTGAGTCACCATGTGGTTGCTGGGATTTGAACTCAGGACCTTCGGAAGAGCCATCAGAGCTCTTAACCGCTGAGCCATCTATCTCTCCAGCCCTCCCTTTAATATTTTTACACTGAATATGGGTAACCTAGATCACAAACAAGGGGAAAGCACTGTGTGTAAGACCTGACACTGTCGAGGAGATAGGAGATGTGGATGTAAAAGACCCCACTGCAAGTTCTGGGATTGGTCTGGAGAGATGGCTCAGTGGTTAAGAGCACTGACTGCTCTTCCAGAGGTCCTGAGTTCAATTCCCAGCAACCACATGGTGGCTCACAACCATCCATAATGGGGTCTGATGCCCTCCTCTGGTGTGTCTGAAGAGAGCTTTGGTGTACTCATATACATAAAATAAATCTTTTAAGGAAAAAAAATGAAAAGAAAGTTCTGGGATCACACAGACACTGAGCAGGAGTGAGTGGCTTCTAGAGCGCCAGGACTTTCCACCTCTTTGCCTTATGAACACACTTTAGTCATCCATTGTATTTACAAAGGTAGGCTGAGGCTGACTCTGTGCCCACTGGAGCAGGAAGGGATGAGTTCCTGAGGGCTAGGTGCTGTTCAGTTCTGCAGACCTGTGGGCCTCTGGGAGCCTGGAAAGAATAGAAGTAGATACAAAAGCAGGGTTTCCGAGAGAGGGGAGAGAGATAGCCACATCCCCCTGTGGTCTGCTAAAGCAAGAACTGGTCCTTAGCCGTTGGATGTCCAGACAGTAGCCCACTCAGGTCGCCATTTTCTCCAGACCGTGAGTGACTGGCGGGTACCTGGACGGTGCTAGGTGTGGTGTGACTTGGATGTGGTCCTGGACATACCACCACCACTGTTCCCTCCCATACCGCTGCTGTAACCAGCGGCTCCATGGCTGAGATAGCTCAATGGGTAGCGAGTCTTGCCACCAAGCCTGATAAACTCCCTGGAGAACTACATGGTAGAAAGAGGAAACCAGCTGGGCGGTGGTGGCGCACGCCTGTAATCCCAGCACTCTGGGAGGCAGATTTCTGAGTTCGAGGCCAGCCTGGTCTACAGAGTGAGTTCCAGGACAGCCAGGGACACAGAGAAACCCTGTCTTGAAAAAAACAAACAAACAAAAAGAAAGAAAGAAAGAAAGAAAGAAAGAAAGAAAGAAAGAAAGAAAGAAAGAAAGAAAGAGGAAACCGATTCTGGAAAATTGTCATCTGACCTTCATCCTCCACACATCTGCTGTGTCACAGTGTGTGCCCAAGTGTGCACATGCACACAGACAAATAAATAAATAAACACTACAGATAACCACCAAACCAGTGGCTTTCAACAATGCAACTCATCCTATAATTCTGGCATCAGAGTGCTAGTGGGGTTGGTGTTGCTAAGGATACGGTGTCCTTAGGGCCTTTCCCTTTCCAGCTTCTTGGGGCTGCCATATTACTGCCAAACCATCTCAGCCAAGGGCAAAAGCATCACCACAGCACTGCCACCCCTCCCATCCATCCCTGCTCTTGTTACCATAACTCCTTTGACGTCTGTGCCGTAGGCACTGCTCTCTAGGGACCCTGTGGTGACACTGGACTCTGTGACCCATGATGATCTCCATCTAAAGGTCCTTAGTTTCACCATGACTGCAACATCCCTTCTGCCCCACAAGCTCACGTACCATGAGGATTAGATTCCAAGCATATTGTGGCTGATTTCCGGGGGATGGCAGGCAGGGATAGAGGAGAGGCTAAGGTGGCATCAGATGCAGGAATGTGAGGGCTGGGCAGAGAGGAAGAGAGGCTCCCCTGTGGAAGAGCTGACCAGAGAGCACCTGACTCACGCATGCCAGCTTCCTGTTTGGCTGTATGTCCTACCGCCGCTCCCCCTGCAGATCACTGCAGGGCCCTGGTCTGAGATGGACACTCACTGATGTCCAAGCCTCCTTGGTATGAGTGATGCTACAGTAACCCTGCCAGGCAAGGTAGAGGAGAGAGATGAGGCAGAGAGTAGGCAAACTGAGGCCCAGATCTGCAGAAGCCTTCCCAGGAGGGATAGCCAATGAACTAGAGGAGGGTGGTCAGAGAGGTAAGAGAAGCATTGGGGCATGGGCCTGTCACCCAGCTCCTGGTGGCTTCCTGTGCATGTTTGTGGTCCCTGTTATGACCTCCCTGAGGGGAAACCATGACGTCTAATTAGTACCACTTTCTGGTTCGTTAGTTTTGTTTTTTGGAGCCGAGATACCTCTGTGTAGCTCTAACTGCACTGGAACTGGTTCTGTAGACTGGGCTGGTCTTGAACTCATAGAGATTTGCCTACTTCTGCCTCTAAGATTCTAGGACTGAAGGAGTGAGTCACCTTACTTGCCCCACTATCGCTTTCTAATGGAATATTCCAGAACATTCCAGCCTTGGTGATGATCTTCCCAGAAAGCCTATCTGGCCTTCTCTGCTAAGAATGTAACCCAGGTCCTCATCGACACAAAGCAAACACTCCGCCAGGCTATGCCACAACCTGTTTCTCTACCTTAGACATCTGAAAAGGAGCTTTGGCCCTGGCCAGAAAGGAGGGTGCTTTGGGAGTTTATTCAGGTGTCTACTCCCCTCAAGCAATCACACTTTCCTGGGGTCACCTTCAGAGACAGCAAGTCCTAGGGACCTTGACGGGAATGGAAGGCCACAGGGCCCTCCCTCCTGTAGCTTCTCTGGCTTCCAATAAGGGGAAGGGTACCACCTATTTTTTTTTTTTTTTTTTAGGTCAAACAGAACCAGTGTAAGAAAACACAAACCAGAAAAGGTTCTTCAGAGCAGGCACGGCCCTTCCCTTCCATCCTGCCTGCATCCAGTGCAAGGACGGTGATAAGACTCAGCAGTGTCTTCTAGCTACAGGTCATTACTTGCCTGCTCCACAAGGATGGGCTCGGGCACTTATTGTGGGCCGATCTGTCTCCGCCCCGCCCCCATACAGGGACAGGGACAGGGACAGCCCGGATCCAGGACACAGGGATCCAGCTCTGCTGCTCCATCCTTTAGGAGGTTGTACTGAGGCTGCTAGGCACAGTCTGATGGATCCCCGCCCACCACTGCATTCCTTCTGCTGGGAAGCCCAGCCCACAGACCAGGCCCCTGTGCAGATACGTTAAGATGTAAATGGAGGGCTGGGATCCAGGGAGCAGGAGGGGATGTGGCTGGGATGTGGGACAACTATGCGGGGTGGAGGGGAAGGGGGTCTGGTGTAAGAGGAAGACTCAGAAATGTGGAGTATAGGAGGGTTACTCGGCCCTATCTGCTGAATCATTGGCTTACCTAGGTCACTGTAGTTCAGGTGGCCCTGGTGGCCAAGTCACATAATCACATAAGGTAGATCTTGCTCTTAATGGGCATTGTGCCCTAGCTGGCCTATGCCCAGGAAACAAAAGCAAACTACCCCCAGTTGGATCCTTAACCCTGTGCCAGTCCTTACAAATTCAGGATGGTCCTGCAGGGTGGTCCTGCAGAACTATGCTAGTACCCGGAACACACTGGGGCAGGGTAGACCAGGCAGTCTTATAGGATCAGGGAGTTTTTGTCCCCATATTATCCCCAGCATTCTCCCCACGGGAAGCTCAGAAACATGTTCAAGCAAGTGCAGAGTGATTATGAGAAACTCGTGGGAACCTGACCAAGGTACAGGGAGGGGGACTGCTGGTGCCCAGGATACCCTGAGCTCCTGAGGCTACTAGAAAGAGGACCAAGCGGCCAACGAGGCTACTGAGTGGCCTCATGGAGCTGGTACTGACTCAAGCCAGAAAGGCAGCCCAGATTCACGGGTGACAGAGAGGGTCCAGGTGTCTATAGTGCCCAGAAGGGGAGTGAGGTGCTGTGGGCGGAAGGAAGCCCTGTGATTATCCAGGCCCATTGTCCCAGCCTGTCTCTCACCTGACTTGGGGAATGTCACCAAGAGGATGTCTGTGTCCTGGAACTGGAAAGAACAGGCCGCTCTCAGGGACTCCTGGGTGTGCATGAACCCTGGGAAGCGGATGCCATCGAAGATTTCAGTGGTGTTCATGCGCTCACTCATGCTGATGCTGTCCGGAGCAGGCCTGTAGGTGAGGGAGTCTGTTACCCAGGGCCCAAGCTCTTTCCAGTAGAATACAAGCCAGTCTGCCCTTCCATCATTAAAGTTGAGATAGGTCCACACCCAGTGGCTGCTGGGACAGCTCTCAGGTATCATTGCAGGGCCATCTTAGAAGCACAAACAGACTCATCGGTCATCTGGTCCAAGGAAGGTCCCAATCCCACCAGAAGATATAGATCTCTGCACTCTGGTCTTAGACTAACAGTGGCATCTGTCTGGCCTTGAGAGTGCGGCCAGTTGCTTGCAGAATTCTGCCTCTGCCCACCAGTTCTTGGTCATTTGTATGCAGGGCTACACCTGGACAGTGAACTTGTGTGGTTGTGATGTAGTGTGAACATTCTTGCTTGTGTCAGCCCCAAAGCATAGTGAGATCAGTATCCAAAGGCCCCATCCTGCAAGCAAGCAGTTCCCATCCACGGACCCCCTCCAGTCTTCCCATACAGCTGCCCAGCCTGAGCTGACTGGAATGTTTCTAGTGAATCCTGGAGCAGCCTCTGATAGAAGCTCCGCCTCCCTTGTTCCCCCGGGATCCCCTACTTACCACAAAGTCCTTCTCTGCAAGTTGTGCCTCGCTGTGTACACGCAGCCCAGCCCTAGAAAACGTGGCTCAGGCTCTACTAGGGCAGCTCCAAAGAGGCTCCACCCTAGAGTTGCAGGGCCCTGGGGCAGATGACTGCAGGGCGCCCCGCCCCCAACCAGACCCATATGGGGGAGGGGCTGGGAAGAGCGCCCCCATAGGCAACCAATAAGTGGATATTCCTATTTTTTTGAGCAGACTAAGGTTCAGTTTAACAGTAACTGGGTACGACACAATTTCCCTGTTTCAAAAATGCTCCCCTGTGGAGGCACTGGCCAGGAGGGGGCCAGGAAGGGGCCAGGAGGGAGCCAGGAGGGGGCAATGCACCGTCCCTTTCTTGTATTCTGACAACAGAAGGCAGCTTTCTCTAGAAATCATGCAGTTTATATAATTTTGACATTTGTGGTAAGATGCAGCCCCAAACAATCCCCTCTAACAGAGTTTGTCTGTAAAGACTTTTCCATCACCCACCACCGCCAGCTGCCAACTACCGGAGTCCCTTGCCTCACAGTCTCATTAGGCAGCTGCCAACAAGCACAAGAACTTACCGCCTACAGTGGCACTTGCAACAACCAGAGACCTGGAGATTTTTTACAACACAACAAAACTTCCATTTGCTTAGGAGATTTGGGTGTTTTTGGTTTGGTTGGTATGGGTTTCTATTTTGTTTTGATCCATTACACTGCAGGGGAGTACCGAAGAGTCCCCATCCTCTTTGTCTTATACATAGGAAATGTGTCGATATCAACACACACCCACAGAGAACACACTGACCTGGCGTTTGCTTGTCCCCGCCTGCAGTAACTCTGGTCCTGATCCCTCTTCTCAGATCTTCCCCAGGAGAAATCAGCTCACGAAACTCAGAGAAACCACAGCCAAGTTCTCCAAAGGTTCAGCTAAACCGATTTCATTAATTCACACACTATGTGATTACAGCAGTCACGACTGGGCCTCCTTCTTACCATAAACCTGTGTCCTCCCCTGACAAATTACACAAGTCTGTCACCACCTCTTGCTTTGTTTGTTTGTTGAACACCACACGACACACGGCTTTGTGTCTGGGTTTGTTTCCTCCTCACGTTGTTTATGACATTCGTCCATGTCATTGTATTGTATATACGGACAGCTCCTCTGTGTGGAAAGCCTTATTGGGGTGCCATGCCACTTGGCAGCAACTTGACATCAACCAATATGAAGTTCCTCTCTCAGCCTTTGAGCAGGAACTCCTCCTGTGTTAGCCATAATCCCCTCCACCTAGGGTGGAGTGCTCAGACCAAGGTGAAGCCCATTTTTCTTCAAGGACTCGGAGTTTCCTGAGAGACACTAGCCACCTGTGGAGCAACCGAACCGGTTCTGTGGAGAAGCTTCCAGCCTTTGGGGGAAGGGTTTTCCTCTGCCTATGTATTTGGAGTCCTCCATTAAACTTTGAGACCTTGAGCAGCAGGTGTTGTCTTAGTCTCCATCTCTTTTTTCCGCCTTCCCATACATCCCCAGCTTCCCTTCCAGGTAACCCCTTCGATGTAACTGCGGGCACAGCTGTGTTGTGTTGAATAGATAAGTGTTCACCAGCTCACTGTGTGTTTATAGACATCAGGGCTGTTGCTAGTTCTGATAGCTTTCTTGAGATGTAATTTTTATAGTGGTACTGGGATGGAGCTCAGCTGGAAGAGTGCTTGCTTAGCATTCAAGAAGCCTGGATTCAGTTTCTGCCATACATACATGGTGACACGTGTGCCATTGCACATGCATGGTGACACATGTGCCATTGCACATTCATGGTGACACATGTTATTGCACATACATGGTGACACATGTGCCATTGCATACATGGTGACATGTGTGCCCTTGCACATACATGATGACATGTGTCATTGTACATACATGGTAACACATGTGCCAGTGCACATTCATGGTGACATATACCTATAACTACATATCTCAGCTCTCAGGAGGTAGAGGAGAGTCAAATATTTAAGGTCATCAGCTCTACATTGATTTTAAGGCCAGCCTGAGCTACATGAGACCCTGTCTCAAAAGCAGTGGGAGATTAGAGAAATGGCTCAGTAATTAAGAACACTTCCTGCTCTTGCAGAGGACATGGATTCGGTTCCCAGTACCCACATGGTGGCTCACAACCATCTATAACTCCAATTCGAGGGGGTTTATGTCTAGGACACTCTTCTGGCTACCAAAGTCACTGCACCAAATGGTACAAATACATACGTGCAGGCAAAATGCACATAAATATAAAATATTTTTAAAAGATTTAATACATATAATTTCTGTTATGGAATGAATATTTGTAACCCACCCCAAAATTAATATGCTAAAATCCTAATCCCCAGTGTAACAGTACCAGGAGGTAGGCCTTTGGGAGGCAGTAGACAGAAAGCCTCCTTGTGTTAGTCGTGAGTGGGAACAATGTATTTATTTGCTTGCTTATTAGCTATCTTTTTTTAAAAAGATTTACTTCTTTATTATAGGTAAGTACACTGTAGCTGTCTCCAGACACACCAGAAGAGGGCATCAGATTTCATTACAGAGGGTTGTAAGCCACCTTGTGGTTGCTGGGATTTGAACTCAGGACCTTCAGAAGAGCAGTCAGTGCTCTTAACCATTGAGCCATCTCTCCAGCCCACTTATTAGCTATCTTTACGCAGTTTTTTTTATTGTTGTTGTTTCTTTTCTTTTTTTTTTTTTTTAATTTTTGGATTTGGTTTTTCGAGACAGGGTTTCTCTGTGTAGCTCTGGCTGTCCTGGAACTCACTCTGTAGACCAGGCTGGCCTTGAACTCAGAAATTCACCTGCCTCTGCCTCCCAGAGTGCTGGGATTACAGGCGTGCGCCACCACCGCCCGACTTGTTGTTGTTTCTTTTGTTTTGCTTTGCTTTGCTTTTTTGAGACAGGATCTCTCTATGTAGCCCTAAAACTCAAACTCCTACTCAGCCCAGGAAGTACCAGGATTATAGGTGTGCACAATGAATCCAGAACATCAGTGCCCCTTGAAGAAGATGCACAAGAGAGGCAGGAAGATTTCAAAGTTCAAGGCCAGCCTGGGCTACAGAGTGAGTTCCAGGATAGCCAGGGCTACACAGAGAAACCCTGTCTAGAAAAAAACAAACAAACAAAACAAAACAAGATACACAAGACGTGCTGTTCCCATATAACAATACAACAGGAAGTGGTCATCTGTAAACCAAGATGTGGGTCTTCTTCTAGATCTTCTAGCTCATCTAGAGTTTGAGTTTCTCAGCCTTCAGAACTATAAACAATAGCTAGGCATGATGGTACAAGTCTGTAATCTTAGCACTCAGGAGATGGAGGCAGGAGGAGCCTAAATTCAAAGTCATCTTCAGCTACATAGGAAGTTTGAGGTCAGCCTGGGTTACAAGAGATTCTGTCTCAAAATAGGGACTAGGGACGTAACTTAGCAGCTAAGAGCACTTATTCTTCTCAGAGAGGGTTAACTCAGCTCCCAGCACCCACACTCACTGCTCACAGTGGTCTGTTCCTGGGTATCTGGCACCCTCTTCATGCATCTGAGGGCCTGAACGCGCGCGTGCACACGCGCGCGCGCGCGCGCGCGCGCACACACACACACACACACACACACACACACGGTGGGAGTTGGGGGTGGACTTGCTTGCCTTGTCTGCTCCCTGTCACAGGCATTCTCCATTTTTCTCTTTATTCCACCCAAGCTGTAAGTCTACGAGATGGCACTGCCCACCATCAGGGGCTGTTTTTCTGCTCAGTCCCAGCAAGAGACAAATGAGGCCACAAGAAAGCATTCCACACCCTTGAGGGACCACTGAGTAAAGATGAAACAAATGTGCCAGGACACTGGAATGTCGGTGGGCAGGAGTCGTACAGCTTCCGGTCTACACGGTCTACACACTCGGGGAAGGCACAGAAGACGCCTGGGATTCAAGTAAGTCTGAGCAGAGAGCCTGAAGAGCCCCAGGCACTGATTGACCTGGAAGGAGAAGCAGAAAGACAGATCAGTGTAGGTCATCGTGGCGGGATCCCCAGCTGAAGGCCTCAGAGCCTTCGTTGCAGAGGGAGGGAACCATGACAGCAAAACCTGGACCACTTTGCGTAACTTATACTTGTTCAAGGGTAAGTGAGCGGTGCTCCTGAATGCCGTGACCTTGGACAGATGCTATCACACTGCTTGACCGCTACCCCTCAGACAGAGTGGGCGTGTGAGGGGCGAGAGTTCTCTCAGGCAATGCATTTTGTGGCATCCCGTAATTAGAAACACCCCAAGTGCTGGGCGGTGGTGGCACATGCCTTTAATCCCAGCACTTGGGAGGCAGAGGCAGGCAGATTTCTGAGTTCGAGACCAGCCTGGTCTACAGAGTGAGCTCCAGGACAGCCAGGGCTACACAGAGAAACCCTGAAAAAACCAAATCCAAAAAAAAAAAAAAAAAAGAAAGAAAGAAAGAAAAAGAAATGCCCCAAGTGGGCCTGGCAAAGTGACACAAATTTTTAATCAATCAAGAGGCAGAGATGGAGTTGGGGTAGGGGGATCATAACAAGTTTGAGTCCAGCTGCGGTGGCAGAGTGAGAACTTGTCTCTGAAAACACAGGGAAAAAAAAAACAAGCAAAAATCCCAAAACAAAATCATAAGTGGATGGGCCCCTGAGAAGAGGCTCGTGGTCTCTCGGCCATCAGCTCCTCGATCATCCCAGCTGATGGTCTTCCACGGCACTGACGAAGAGTCTCTTTCCTCCTGGAGCAATAACAGACAGTCCCACGTTGAACACGGCCATGTTGGTTTCCGTGTGGATCTGCACACGGGGCTTAAGAACCCCCATAGGTACACTGTAGTTGCACAGCTAAAATGTTTACTGTGAAGACTGAGGAAGGTTTGACTGTCCTAATATGGCTCAGTGTCCCAGAACTAACTCCCGAAAGGTTCAACTGGCAGAACAGGTCCCAGCACTGTAGGAAGGAAATGCCCGGCCTTCTGAGAGAGGCTATCTCAAGGATGTTCACCTGAAGTGTGCAGGCCAACAGCTAAGGAGAGTGACTCCGCCTGGGGTGAGGACTGGCCTTCTAGTGCTTAAGCAGGGGACTGGAGAGTTCCTCAAGACTTTTCCTCTTACCCCTCCTCCTCAATAAAAGAGCACAGGGCGGAAGTAGCAGTGTTAGGAGAGGTCTGGGAGGAAAGGCAGGTGGTGGGGAGGAGCCTGCATCTGAGACCTGGGGAGCTGCAGAGACTAGGAGGGCCCTTCTGGGACAGACCTGTATATGCTGGGGTGAGTGGGTTAGGGTCAGAGGACCCGTGGGGATTAGAGAATATTGTCTGGAGGGAAGAGTCGTCCCTATCTGCAGGGCACCATTAGAGCCTAGAAACAGATGTTCAGAGAAGGGCTCTCCAGTGGTTCTAGCCGGTGGGAGAGCTGCGTCAGTGATGAGCTGTTGTGGTCTGGTTGTCTTTATATCAGCGAGCCTTCCACTCTGCCTTTGGCTCCAGCTCCTTCCCCCATGCCCTCTCAGCCTTTCGTGTCCCTTCATTGCTTTCCTTTAGACTCTCTAACTTGTCCCTTTGTTCCGCAAAGCTTTCCTGGAAACAGGGTGAGGGGCCGGTCAATCCTTGCTGCTGTTCCGGAATGTTCCGTACAATTATCTGTCCTCTTACCCAACTGCAGGCAGCCCCTCGTCCCACCACTTCAGCTTCCACGTGAGGAGATGTGTGTTGGATATAGGGGTGTTTGAGAGGAAGAGATGAAAACACTGTTAGCTTTAGCGGCGGTGGAACGGGGACTGTGGCGGTTCTCTCTGAGCTCGGAATGTTCTGTCTCCCTGGCAGCAGTAGACCTGACAATGGTGGCACAAGACAGCACCAGACACATTCAGGGAATGGTCTTGCGTGGTGTGAAGGCATGTCCTCTGCTGAGTCTTCTTTTGGTATTCTAAGCCTAATGCTTAGGACATGATGCTTGCAGTCATCTGGACTGGTTCCTGTCTAGACTGGGTCTCTGGGTACGTCTGTCTGGCCACCATCAAGCACCTGTCTTCTTCAGACATAGCTTGTTCAAGGTGGGTTTTAATGCCAGCACTCAGGAGGCAGAGGCAGAGGTAGGTAGATCTCTATTCATTTGAAGCCTGGCTGGTCTACATACAGGGCTCCAGGCCAGCCCGCAAAGGCCCATCCCAGCAGCAGCAACGAGAACTCTTTTAACAGTCATGTTTGCCCTGGACTAGCCAGGCGGTGGTGGCGCACGCCTGTAATCCCAGCACTTGGGAGGCAGAGGCAGGCAGATTTCTGAGTTTGAGGCCAGCCTGGTCTACAGAGTGAGTTCCAGGACAGCCAGGGCTACACAGAGAAATCCTGTCTCGAAAAAACAAAATAAAAAATTGCCCAGGACTAGGGCTGGAGCCGCAGTGTAGTGGGGTGTGTGTGTGTGTCTCGCCTGTTACAACCCTGAAAGAAGACTCAGTATGGTCACCTTTCAAGTCCTGGTCATTAATCATAGATCTGATTTTCTTTGTTTTGTTTTGTTCTGTTTTGTTTCGATTTTTGAGACAGAATCCCTCTGTGTAGCCCTGGCTGTACAGGAATTCACAAAGATTAGTGTAACTCTGCCTTCTTTTTTTTTTTTTTTTAATTTGGTTTTTTTGAAATAGGGTTTCTCTGTATAGCCCTGGCTGTCCTGGAACTCACTCTGTAGACCAGGCTGGCCTTGAACTCAGAAATCCGCCTGCCTCTGTCTTCCAGAGTGCTGGGATTACAGGCATGCGCCACCACCACCCGGCTTGCCTTCATTTTTTTAAAAAAGGTTTATTTATTGTATTTATGTGAGTACACTATAGCTGCTTTTAGACATACCAGAAGAGGGCATCAGATCCCATTACAGGTGGTTGTGAGTCACTGGGAAATGAACTTAGGACCTTTGGAAGAGTAGTCAGTGCTCTTAACTGCTGAGTCATCTCTCCAGCTCAACTCTGCTTTCAGAATGTTGACATTAGAAGTAGGCTACCATGTTCAGTTTTCAGATTTGCTCTTAAATCTTTTTTTAACCCCCAAGCAGCCATATTATCTTTTTCTTTGATCCTTCAATTACCTCTTTTCTTTAGATGTCAAAGAAAATTGGGTCTTGGGGCAGAACCTGCTGAGGCACCACAGCCAGGTGTAACAGAGAAACTACAGTGTGGACCAAGGCATCTTCCCTGGGAGGGGATGAATTACTGCCCTGAGATGGGAGGAGCTGACTTCTGAGATGGGAGGAGCTGACTTCTGAGATGGGAGGAGCTGACTTCTGAGATGGGAGGAGCTGACTTCTGAAATGGGAGGTGCCTTCTGAGATGGGAGGGGCTGACTTCTGAGATGGGAGGAGCTGACTTCTGAGATGGGAGGAGCTGACTTCTGAGATGGGAGGAGCTGACTTCTGAGATGGGAGGAGCTGACTTCAGGGATGGGAGGAGCTGCTGTCCATTGGTGTTGGGTACCTGTGGCTTGGGCTCCTAGGTAGAAAAGGCACCAGGACATTTCCCTAATATTCAAACACCACCTTATCATGCTTTCTCTGGGCCAGCTGAGTTCTCTTGTCTGTAAAGGAAGCAGCTCTCACTGAGGGATCTTGATAGAGGCCTAGGTCAGTGTCAACTCTGAGGGCTAAGGTCCAAGTAGGAGTTCCCTGAGGGCAGGTGAGCACAACAGAAAGAAGCTGACCTCAGTTCCCGCAGGGAAGCAAAAGCAGTAATGGTGGCCCTTCTAAGAGGTGGGTTTCCGGTTTGGCATGAGCTAGATGAAGAGGCATTAGAAGGAGTTAGGGCTTTTCCTACTGGAGCCCCTCCACCTCACGTAGTCCTGAGAGTTTCAAGGTCGGGAGAGCGGCCACGGTGGCCCAGGCGAGAGTTTAGAGCCAGAGCATGAGTGATGACTCCGCTCCCGTGGCCCTGTGCTTTCATCGCTTTGTTTACAGAGTTGGGCAAGAGGGCTAACAGCAGGACTTGCTCCCAGAGAGAAGGATGTGAGTTAAGAATTCGGGCCTTGGAGAGAGGGTGCCGTGGAACGTTGGGTTGGCGCCAAGCCCTTGGCTGTCCTGCCAAGTCCTCAGAGACTGTAAATGGAGCCCACCACAAGCAATTGGGAATAGTTTTCCTCGGTGACCGACTTGCCATTGTCCCCTGGTCAGACCATCAAGGAGAGCCAGAAGGGACCCCGCCCGCAGAGGGTGGTAGCCCAGGCCTCCTGGTGGATGCCCGTGCTGACAGGCACGGGTGCGGGGACACTGGCTGTGTGCCTGGGCCTGTCTCCTTGTCTGGAGTTCGGGGCTGACTGTAAGCAGCTCTGCAGGGCACTAGCCTGGGTGCCTGGCGTTACTCCCGAGTGTTCGCCAGTGTCTTAGTTAGGGTTTCCATTGCTGTGAGGAGACACTATGACTAAAGCAGTCACAAGCAAAGTTCTTTCAAAGAACAACCTTTGATTGGGGCTGCCTTACTGGTTCAGAGGTTCAGTCCATTATCGTCAAGGCGAGAGTATGACAAGTGTGGAGCTGGAGGAGCTGAAATTTCTACATCTTCATCGAAGGGAAGCCAGGAACAGACTGTTTTCAGGCAGCTAGGAGGAGGCTCTCAAAGCCCACCCCGCAGTGACACACTTCAGCCAACAAGGCCACACCCACTCCAACGAGGCCACACCCACTCCAACGAGGCCACACCTCCTAATAGTGCCATTCCCTGGGCCACACCTATCCAAACCACCACATCCAGCCTCAGGCTCTCAGCCAGGATGCTGAAGCCCAAGGAGCCACCGAATGCTGTGTCTCTTTCAACCTAGAGTTTCCTCCTCCCCAGTTCACTGTCTTGGATCTTACAGTCCACACGGGAGCCCCTCCTCCATTCTGCTCGGCCCTGACCCTGACTTTGTTTTCTGGCATGCAGCGTGGGAGGCTTCTGAGGTCATGATCAAGATTTACCAAGAGATTTGCTGATGAAGCACAGAGGTGTCAGCAGCTGGGACAACCCCACCCAGGGAGAAAGCTCAGGGCCAACTTCACCAGTGGTTCTTTAACAATCTGTCTCAGAATAACCAATAGGACTTCCCCCAGGGCGAGTCCTGACAAGGTGCGCAGGCCTTCAGACTCCCCGACAGACCCTGTATGTGCTCGGATGCCCCACTGCATAGCCGTGGGAAGCACCAGAATATCCTCACTTGAACTTGGTCTAGAAACTCAAAGTGGGGCTGGAGAGATGGCTCAGCTAGTTAAGAGCACTGGCTGCTCTTCCAGAGGTCCTGAGTTCAATTCCCAGCAACCACATGGTGGCTCACAACCATCTGGTAAAGAGATCTGATGCTCTCTTCCGGGGTGTCTGAAGACAGCAACAGTGTACTTACATACAATAATAAGTAAATCTTTTTAAAAAAACATACATAAGCCGGGCGGTGGTGGCACACACCTGTAATCCTAGCACTCGGGAGGCAGAGGCAGGCAGATTTCTGAGTTCGAGGCCAGCCTGGTTAGAGTGAGTTCCAGGACAGCCAGGGCTACACAGAGAAACCCTGTCTCGGGAAAAAAAAAAAAAAGCTGAAAATATGGTCAGAAATGGCCAGTAGGAGTAGCAGAGAGGCCATTCTGGAGACAAATCACTCTTGTCCCTTCAAAACCAACTGGAATTCTGGGCGTGGCTGTGGACCCCAGGCAAAGATGGAGGTCAAGTGTGGAAGCCCTGGAGGCAGGGTGGCCAAGCAGGCTTCGGAAAGATTGAGTCTGCGCTTCACTCTCTGACCCTTCATAATTCTCTCTTGGCTGGAACACGCCAGAAGGAGCAAATGAGACCTCCAAGGTCAGGGACGGTTCTGTAGGGGGAGGGGCACGCAGTAAGGGGGAGGAGCGGGCAGTAAAGGGGGGGGGCAGGCAGTAAGGGGGAGGAGCAAGTAGTGGGGGGAGGAGCAAGCAGTAAGGGGAGGAGCAAGCAGTAAGGGGAGGGACACGCAGTAAGGGGGAGGAGCAAGCAGCAGGGGGAGGAGCAAGCAGTAAGGGGGAGGAGCAAGCAGTAGGGGGAGGAGCAAGCAGTAAGGGGAGGAGCAAGCAGTAGGGGGAGGAGCAAACAGTAAGCCAGACCTGAGCAATCCACAGCTGCTGGATGCTGGGGAGGCCTAGGCAGGGTGAGGCAGTGCTGGGGCAGGCTGGACAAGGGAGGCCTGGATTGTCTTCTGGAGGAACGTTCAGGTAGATGCAAATGCCCTGTGGTCTTAAACACACCTGGGGAGTCACAAGGGTGGAGCAGAGAGGGGTGAGGTCAAGGCTGGGGTCATATGTCATGGAAGGTCTCCTAAGAGTCTTCTCTGTGCGGATGGGACTTCTGAGGGTTCTGATAGGGCCTTAAGCCAGGCTAAAAGATGGTACCAGCCAAACGGGTTGTGTTACACACCTCTAATCCCAGTACTTGAGAGGCAGAGGCAGAGGCAGGTGGACTTCTAGGTTGGAGGGCAGCTGGATCTACAGAGTGAGTTCCAGGACAGCCAGGGCTACACAGAGATTCCTTGTCTTGAAAAGATGTTGTGTGGGCCAAAGAGCTGGCTCAGTGGTTAAGTGCACTGACTGCTCTTCCGAAGGTCCTGAGTTCAAATCCCAGCACCCACATGGTGGCTCAAAACCAACCATATGAGATCTGATGCCCTCTTCTGGGGTGTCTGTACTTACATATAATAAATAAATAAATAAATAAACCTTTGGGCTGGAGCGAGCGGGGCAAGAGAGAGAAGAAAACTGTCTACTGTTCCCCACAAGAGTCATGATAGGGTGGGGTAGAAAAGGAACAGGGAGCAAGCTTCACACCCGGACTCCGGGGAATTGGCCTGGGAAAGGACAAGGAAGCCAAGCCTAAAGATGTGGATCCTAGCAGGTGGCAAGTCAGAGGGACAAGGCGGGGCTCAAGGACAGAGCCCAGCCCTCTTTCTTTTAGGGGTTTCCAAGCTCATGGGGGCGGAGAGGGGGGCAGGGAGGTTTCTGCCTCACACGCCACATGCCGCTAGGCTCCCTCAGCACATGACAGTTGCTCAGTTAACATGAACTCTTACCCTGCACACACTTCACACTTCTGTCCTAGAGGCTTGAGGCCTGTGGCTCCACAGTAGGAAGCTGTACTGTCTGTGGTGCTGAGGACAGACAAGGGGGCCACACCTGTGCCCAGGCAGTCACTCAAGCTAGGGGCTTTATACTGTATGTGCATCAGACTTGCTTGTAAGACACATCAAGGATGGGACTGGAGAGATGGCCCAGTGGTTAAGACCACCAGCTGCTCTTCCAAAGGTCCTGAGTTCAAATCCCAGCACCCACATGGCTCACAACCATCTGTAATGGGATCTGGTGCCCTCTTCTGGTGTGTCTGAAGACAGCTACAGTGTACTTACATATAATAAATAAATACATTTAAAAAAAAGATTCTGTGGAAGCAGAGAACAGGGTATCCCCAGTACTAAGACAGAAGGAAAGGCCGGATCAGCCTCCATGGAGGGGCACAATAGGAACACTCAGGGGCCTCTGCTGCTGCTCTGGCCCACCCCCTGGCCTGGCCGTGTAACAGCAGGTGGGTTGCTCTTTCCCAGAGCTTCAGTCAGTGCTCTTAACCGCTGAGCCATTTCTCCAGCTCTGGACAGACCTTGGGTTTTTTTGTTTTTTTTTTTTTTTTGGTTTTTTTTTTTTTTTTTTTTTGGTTTTTTGGTTTTTTGAAGACAGGGTTTCTCTGTGCAGCCCTGGCTGTCCTTGAACTCACTCTGTAAACCAGGCTGGCCTCGAACTCAGAAATCCGCCTGCCTCTGCCTCCTAAGTGCTGGGATCAAAGGAGAGCGCCACCACCGCCCAGCTCTGGACAGAATCTTAAAGCCACTGATCAGAGAAGGCCTGCCTCCAGCTCACAGAGAGGCACTGGACCCTCCCACAATTTCGAAAGGCCTGTAGTTCTGCCAGAGAACATTCCAATCTGAGGCTGCTGTTGTTTCTCCTTATGGTGAGGATGGAGAGAAATCAACCCTCCTCATTTGAACAAAGGATCCAGGGGCTCCCGGGGGTGGGTCTAACAGTGCTGGTTCATTCCTAGGGTGGGGAACTGGCTGTCCCAACTGGGAAGCACAGGACATTTTTACTTCAGTAATGAGGGAAGTGATAAGGGGGTCAGAGGATGGAAGAAAATATGTGACTGTAAATCCCAAGGCCACCTCAGGATCTTGAGGTTAGCAGAATGACCCCAAGAGCATACATACTTTAAGACCACAGGCCAGACTCCCCTTCTGGCTTCCTAACTCAGTTAGCCTGGTCAGTTAACTCGGTGCCCCTGCGCCATGACCTCTGAGGTGGAGAGCTCAGGTTACTGGCTGTGGCCCCAAAGGCCTATCATTCTCCAGACTTTTGACCCAGAGATCCGGACCTCACCGGATGCTCTGCGTTACTGAGGGTTTGCGTGCCTTTCGGAGACGAGGACCAGCTGACACGTGTGATGCATTAGCTCTGACTGCCCTCCTTGGCACTCTGTGGAGCCCCGGGGAGTTTCCCTTTTAAAGAGGTGGCCCTTCAAAGCTGGAGGACTCAGGAGCAGGCTGTCTGTCCGTCTTTCTGGGTTTCAGCCGCAGGACTGAAGCCATATTCGCACCCGTGACGTGACGTGACTGCGTGAGCTCCTGGTGAGTGTCGGGTGCTGGGAAGGAGCAGTGGGCGGAGGCCAAGCGGTAATGAGGGACAGAAAGCCCTTTCCATTTCTGGGTAGAAAACATCCTGTGAGCAGGAGAACCGTACAGATAGCCCACGAACAATGTCTACATGTGGAGGATGACGTCGCACAAGTCATTGAAGGGAGAGGCTCTGCCAGGTGAGAGCGGTCAGATAGATGATAAACATGGAGGGGCGGGCAGAGCACGAGTGTTACCTCTAGATGCCCAGCCTGGTGTGGGGGAGGTAAAGGTTTAGCTAAAAGCTCAACCTTTTTTAATGCAGCCAAGGTATGCACAGCTAGGGTGACACTGAGAAAGGCGGCCCCATGGGGCAGACAGCTAGGAGCTATATGAGACTCGTAGGCAGGGTGGGGGAGAGAGGAAGACATGGAGCTTGAGGATGGACTGGAGGTGACGGAGGGAAGGACTCCTCTTCAGGTGGCCTGCGATATCATATGGCATGACCCCTGAGGAGCTAGGCTTTGGGGACGGAGGTCAGGGTGAGGGTTTGGCTGTTGCTCCTGAAAGTCTAGTGGTCAGAGGGACCTCAGTGCAGATGTCAGCCTGGTGTACAGCTGGGAGACGGGCTGGTCTACTGAGCCACCAGCGATCCAGTGACATCCCCGGGGGGAAAGGCATAGGGACAGATGATGCACAAGTTACCATTCCACATACAGCCTCGCCGAAAATGACTTTGGGGGACCTAGGTTCGAGACCACACAAGTAGTCCTATGAAACTGAAGGCACCCAAGAGGCATGGAAGCGGGTGGTACTTGAGTGGCTGGGTACACCCACCCCTGGGCCACAGGTAAGTGTGGCAGGGGCCATCTGGAGAGTGTATGGCCTGACAGATGATGGGCCTATGTGGGCACATGTGTAGCTGTCTATAATTGTCTAGGCATCTGAGTATCTGCTTAATACATATGGAAAAGTCCACACATGTAATCAGAAGCATGGCCACCCGTTTGGGACTCTTTCTTTGGGTATGCCCAAGTGTTTCTGTCTGTGGTGATCTATGTGAAGGTGTGGGGCCTGGGCAGGTCTGTGTCTACATGGATCCTTCTGTACAGAGACTAACATTCAGACATGGACAGATATGTTTGTACATGTCTACTGAAGATGGTGTTCATGAGGGAGCATACGTGTAACATGTAGATTTACAAGCATGCACGTGGAATATGTTTGTGTTTTTACTGTGTGGGGGTGCCACCCGACCCGTGTGTTGAGATGTCTCTGGGTTTGGACATGCACTGTGACCTGTGTTTATAGAGGACATGAGATCATAGATCTGAGGTCTCTGTGCTGTGCTGCTGTGCAATTGTCTCTACTGCCCCACGGCTACCTGGTGATAGGACCAGAGTCAAGTTAGCCCATTTGGGTCTCGAGTTACAAGAGGCAGCTTAGAGGCAGCTTCCTAAGGCCCCCATCACAAGGAGGCTTGGCACAAGGGTCCGGCTAGTGACTCATTCTGAGGTCTTCTGTGCCAGGACTTGGTGACTCCAGGCCCATCAAGGCACCCAGTTCAATGCAGCACATTTTTAGGGGGTTGGATACGATTTACTGCTTGCCTTCCACGGCACCCTCTCTGACTCTGGGTGGGACTGAGGAACACAATTTAGGTAGCATATGTTTATTTTTACTGTGTTCTTTCTGCTTTTGGCAAGTAAGCATGTTTTCCTAATGAGTAACACCATCCTATACATAGAATAAAGGGATATGGTTCAAGGCCAACTGTTAGTTTGAAAGCAACACTTGAGGCCGGTGTTGGGTATGAATCTCTTGAGAAGCAATTACCAAAGCAGGCAGAAAGCAGTGTCTGAAACACACACACACACACACACACACACACTAATCAAATAAAAATGTAAAAGGAGGGCTGGAGAGATGACTCAGTGGTTAAGAACACTGCTGCTTTCCTGAAGGTCCTGAGTTCAAATCCCACAAACCATATGGTGGCTCACAACCATCCGTAATGAGATCTGATGCCCTCTTTTGGTGTCTGAAGACAGCTACAGTGTACTTACATATAATACATAAATAAGTCTTTTTTCATTTTTATTTATTTATTTATTTTTTGGATTTGGTTTTTTTGAGACAGGGTTTCTCTGTATAGCCCTGGCTGTCCTGGAGCTCACTCTGTAGATCAGGCTGGCCTCGAACTCAGAAATCCACCTGCCTTTGCCTCCCAGAGTGCTGGGATTACAGGCGTGCGCCACCACTGCCTGGCATAAGTCTTTTTTAAAAATGTAAAAAGAAAAACAACTGGTTGGCTCAATGAAGCAACCCGGCTTCTGGCCACGCTGTCTATACATCTGGCTGTTCGCTGGCCCCTCAGTGGGGCCACGTCAACATCACCTGGTGACAAGTGTGCTGCAAAGGGAGCACTATAGAGAGTGCTTGCAAAGGGAGCACTATAGAGAGTGCTTGCAAAGGAACTGTAGGGGGCTCCCTAACCCAGCAGAGATGTCAGATAGCTGCGGTTGGTGTTGGCTGGCAGTGGGATTCTGGAAACGCCCAGGATGAGATTCAAGAGAGACACGGAGGGATCAGAGAGAACTGTAACCTAGTCAAGGCAGGAAAAAACCACTGAGAGACACCCATGACAGAAATCTTCCAGAACCAGGATGGCTTTTCCCAACAGTGCTTCTGGTTTGCTTGGAGAACCCTGCTACTGGGGCAAGTTCCTTTTGTTGCCTGTCAGCCCTAGTTGAGTCCCACACAGCCCCGCCCTGCCCCGCCCACTTAGCTGCCGCTCCAGCCTTAAACATCAGGTAGAGGAGCAACAGGGATTGCTGGTCATGGGACGCCGTCAGTGCCGTCAGTGACGTGGAAAGTCTGGAAACCGGGAACCGGGGAAGCAGAGGCTGGAGGCCGCTCAGCAAACCAAAGGGAACAAAAGAAAACAGTGTTTGCCGCAGACGGGTGTGGCTTTCGCAAGCTGAGTGCCGAGGGGAACAAGAAGCCAGTCTTAGGAAGTTGAATATATAACTTCTGAAATAAAACATGAAGACAAAGAGAGGAAGCCACCCAGGGACACAGAAAAAGAAAACACACACACAAATACACAAATGCATCCATGCATACTCACACACACACACACACACACAAATAAATAAATAAACAAACAAACAAGAACATACGTATGATGTATGTATGACAATGTCCATAAAATGGGAAGCCAGCAATGTACCTCAACTGGCAGTCTTTTCTAGCATGCTCGACCCTCTAGGGCTCTGTTCTCCTTCCACATGTAACCAGGTGTGTCCACACCAGGCAGTAGGAGGCCATCAGATCATAAGTTCAAGGTCACACTCAGCTAGTAAGTTGGAGGATGTGTGAGACCCTGCCTTAAAAAAAAAAAGAACTCAATGTCAAACATGCCATTCACTGAGAAATCACAGAACTGTCACCAGGAGGAGGCCATACTCCCCGGAAAAGAGAAAAAAACATGCCATCTGTAAAGAACTGGGATAATAAAATATTATGATTTTATTATTATTATTTATATTCCGGCTGACCCAATGTCGTTCCTGTCTACGGCTTAAGTGAGACAGACTTTGGAGCCTTCAAGTTCACGGGGCAATGATTTACAACCCAGAACTGCACATCCAGCAAACTGCTGGCCTCGTGCGAACACTGAACAGACATAAAGCAGGCTTGCAAAGCTCAGAAATGCGGCCCCTGCACGCCCACGGCCAGAGGATGTTGTGAGGACTTGTTCTAATTGAGTATGAGACTGAGCCAACAAGGAGGAACAGTTAAAGCACGGATAATAAGTGGAAGCTGTAGGCTCCAAGCTGGCAGCCAGGGATCCTGGAGGAGGCAGAACCAGAGAGGGCCTGGGAGAGAGGAGGCTGTAGTATCTGGAGGCTGAAAGACTCCAGAGTGTGATAGCGCCACCCAGTGGGGGAACCTGGCACAACACAGCTTTCATCTTTTTGTTTTTGTTTTTTTTTTAAGATTTATTTATTATTATATATGAGTACACTGTAGCTGTCTTCAGACACCAGAAGAGGGCATCAGATCCCATTACAGATGGTTGTGAACCACCATGTGGTTGCTGGGATTTGAACTCAGGACCTTTGGAAGGGCAGTCAGTGCTCTTAACCTCTGAGCCATCTCTCTAGGTTTTAAAGACAAGGTTTTACTCTGCAGCCTAGGCTAGCCTCAAATGTACTACTCTCCTGCCTCAGCCTCCCAAGTGCAGGATTACAGAAGTCATGTGGATGAGCAAGATAAGGTCTAGTTTGATGAAACCTACGTCAAAAGGCTCAGGTCTGAATCCCTGCTCAGTGGTTCTCAGCTGTGGGCCGTGACCCCTAGGTGGGTCAAACGACCCTTTCACGCGGGTCACATATCAAATATCCTACATATCAGGTATGTACATTATGATTCATAACAGTAGCAAAATTACAGTTTATGACATAGCAATTAAAATAGTTTTATGGTTGGGGGGGTCACCACAGCATGAGGAACTGTATTTAAAGGGTCGCAGTGTTAGGAAGGTTGGCTTTTCCTACCAAAAATAAAGGTGACACAAGGACTTCTCAATTTCAGAGAAGATGAGCTGAGAATTGTGAGCAGCTCATAACATCCAGATTGACCTACCCACAGTTGATGAAGCGGGATTCGAACCTGAGAGTTCCCAGGCATACTGTTCTGCTTTTGTGTTTTCTGCATCTGAAATAGAACTGTAGCCTGACACATTCTAGGCAAGCACTGAGACATTGAGCGCCAGTCCCCAGCTCCCTTGGGGCTTTCCAACCAATACAGAGATGACAGCAGACATTTTAAAAATAGTTTTTAAAGATCCAAGCTGGGTGTGATGGTGTCCTTATACAATCCTGACACTTGGGTCCCAGGGGTAGGAGTTCAAGGCCAAGAGTTCAAGAGTTCAAGGCCAAGCTGGGCTGGGCTGGTGCACACCTTTGATCCCAAGCACTCAAGAGGCAGAGGCAGGCAGATCCCTGAGTTCAAGGCCAGCCTGATGAACAACGTAAGTTCCACGACTACACTGAGAAATCCTGTCCCCCCCCCCCAAAAAAAAATATATATATATATATTGCAAACAAGCATAATAAATACTGCAAGAGAAAATATAGGAAGAGGGAACAAATGAACCCAGAGTGTGCTGCTCCTAAAGGGATGTTATGGAGCATGATTTAGGCACTAAGGATTCTGGGAGGGACACAGAGTTACATTAAGGCTGCTAAGCAAGGAGAGAAAGTGCTACCAAAAGAGCAACAAAGAAAGAATTGTTATTTCTAATTGTAGGGCTTGAGGAAGAAAACTAATTTGAAAGCTGTGGTAGTGAAAGCAGCACGGTGTGGTGGGCACGCCTGTAAGCTCAGCTCTTAGGGTTGGGGGGGCAGCGAAGGCAACAGGATCCAATCCAGCCTGGGTTACAAGTTCTTTCCTGTACTCCTCCCCCACCCAACAGCCTTAAAACACAGACACAGTTGCTTTGCAAACCCAGGGAATGTGACAGCTGACAGAGTAGACCAGGAGGCCTCTGTGACCCTCTTGTCTGCAACAAGGGGTCACAGGGCTAAATGTATATGGTCACCTGACCCAGATACCACAGAGGTACAAGGACAGTGGCTCTTTCTGGGACTCGGGATTCTTGGGGCCTCTTTGCCAGGCCCAGTGGGAGCTGGGAAGATGACATATATGTGGCTCTTCCCCAATGGTGAGGTTTGCTGATGGCTGCTACCTCACCCAGTCTCCCAAACAATCAATGACTTGCTCTCAGCAGGAGGGAGAATCAGGCTCAGGGGCTCATGCACCTGCCAAGGAATTATACCTGACTATGACCTTTCTTCTCAGGGTCAGGAGGAAAGAGAGGCCTTGGTGCCTGGAGGTGGGTAGGTACCAGGATGTTGTAATTCTGGCCTGTCAGAATTTAGGCACTTACAGTGAGCTGGACCCCAAAGGGCAGGTCTTCATAAAGGTACCAAGCCTCCAGGGGCAGATGTGCCCGCAAGCCAGATGATAGGCAAACTGCCCTGCGCTAGCCCCTTCTGAGTCTGTCTCGGGGTTTTCTTTCTGAGCTTCTATCTAGCTGATATAGCAACGCCCAGTAAGGGGTCATGATGTTATCCTGAAAGGGAATGGAATAGTTACTCATTGAACACTGGAAGTTATAAACAGGACTCACAGGCTTAATTACCTGGACCAAAGGCCTCTGTCCTTTCTCCTGACAGGCACGGCAGTTCCATCGGGCTCTGTACATTTTTTCCCTCTGTGCGTAGGCCAGCGCGGAGGTGCCAAGACAGCCGTGGAAGCAGATCCCTGGGGACTTGGGGACTTGAAATGTTGGTCATCTGGTGGCTCTGGTCTCTGCTGACCATCTGTGCTTCCGACACATTCCGGGAGCAGGCAGAGAACATCATGAGAACCACACCGGTCATTGACGGGTGAGTGACTACCTATCAAGATGCCCCTGTGGGGCCTTTCCCCCACCCCTCCCACCTCCCCTCCCCCACGAACCATGCCTTTTGTCTTCTGGCCTCAGTTCTCAGTGGAGTGTATTAGGACCTACACACTTTCAGCAAAAGAGGGCGTAAGAGGGACAGGAAAGGAGGTAGCATCCTGGCACCCAAATCCCAGGGCTCGTGAAGCTCAGAGTTTGGCTGCTGCGTCTGGGGGATTCTGAGTTTCCCCACTCCAGTCATATGTCTGAGGGAGGGGTCTAAGGACCCTCCCTGGAGGTGAAGGTGGCTTTACCCCAGGAAGTTCCTTCCCCTCCCCCCCCCCCCAGACAGGGTTTCTCTGTGTAGCCCTGGCTGTCCTGGAACTCACTCTGTAGACCAGACTGGCCTCGAACTCAGAAATCCGCCTGCCTCTGCCTCCCAGAGTGCTGGGATTACAGGCGTGGCCACCACCACCTGGCCAGGAAGTTCCTCTTGAGCATCCTTCAGGTTCTCTCCCATCTTGTGCCCAGCCCAGAGCCAAATGTCCCAGCGCCTCTCTTGTTTCTTCGTGAAAGTCACACAGTGGGAGTGTGGTATATGTCCATCCCAAAGTGTCCGCTCCCTCTGATACCTGAAGGATCAGCTCCTTACCACCCAGCAGCTGCAGCCGGATCATTCTGCGGCTAGCTGTCACTTCTGCCTACCCAGCCCCGTTGGGTCATTCCTTTGATGGATCTCCCACCAGCACCCTTGATCCCCGGGGCATCCAGACTCTAGAACCGCAGTTAGACCCAGCAGAAATGGCTTTGCTCCTTTGGGAGACAGGAATCCCATTTTGTCTCCCCATGGAGAGAGGGGGGTGGGCTCCTGAGGTATCCAGGGCCCCTTTCAAGTGTTCCACCCCTCCCCGGCGCCTATGGTGAGGATGAGTTTCATAGTCAGGTTGTGAGTGTCCTCGACTAAAGATTAAAGTCCCTTTCCTGGAAGCTGCCGAGCCCTGCCACAGAGCGCTGGCAAGGCTGCCCTGGCTAGCCCAAACCCATTCATTTATCCAGTCAGGAAGCTGTGCCAGGTGCAAGGGTGGGTGGGGCCAGAGAGGGAGGATGTTTGGCCCATTCCCTGGCCTTCTTCTGGGAGTGGCATTCACATTTGCTGAGGGATGGATTGAGCTCCAGCCTTAAGGAGGGGCACATTGCCTGAGCTTTCCAAAGGAGCTTCCTGGATTGACTGACTGGCTTTGGAATAGCCGTTACTGGGAGTGGGTGGGGTCAAGGTGAAGGGGAGCTGATGGGTGTCAGGTGACCTAGGACATGGATGCAACAGACCTGAGTCAATTATCTCGTGATGCTGGGTGTCCTTGCTTCCACTTGTAACCCCACAACTTGGGAGGTTAAAGGGCTACTAAAGGCTTGAGGCCGACCTGGATCTCAAAATGACCTTGTGTTCCTTCTAGGGTAACAGAAAGGTCCTGTCTAAAAATACAGCTGGGCAGTGGTGGTGCATGCCTTTAATCTCTGCATTTGGGAGGCTGAGGCAGGTGAATTTCTGAGTTCCAGGCCAACCTGATCTACAGAGTGAGTTCCAGGACAGCCAGGGCTACACAGAGAAACCCTGTCTCAAAAAACAACAACAACAAAAAACAAAAACAAAAACAAAAAAAGCCAAAAAAACCCCAATATATCTGTATCTATATCTATCTATCTATATAGAGATAGAAAGGTAGAGATAGATAGATATAGATACATATAGATAGATATAACTATAGATATAGATATAGATATAGATAGATAGATAGATAGATAGATAGATAGATAGATACAAACAACTCCAAGCATAGTGGCACATGCCTTTAATCCCAGCACTTGAGAAGCTGAGGCAGGTGGATCTCTGTGAGTTTGAAGCTAGCCTGGTCTACATAGTGAGTTTCAAGACAGTTAGAGACACATAGTGAGATAAAAGCAAACAAACAAACAAACAACCCCAGAAAACCAGAAACACGAAGCAGGGGCTGGACACAGGGCTCAGTGCTTAAGAGTGGTTGGACCAGGGCTGGTTCTTCTCTTTTTGTTTTTTGTTTTTTTTTCCAAGACAAGATTTCTCAGTGTAGCCCTGGCTGTTCTGGAACTCACTCTTAGACTAGGCTGGCCTCAAACTCACAGATATCCACCTGCCTCTGCCTCCTGAGTGCTAGGATTAAAGGTGTTCACTACTACTGCCCAAATTGGGGTTCAGTTCTTTTAAAAAAAAAAAAATTATTATTATATCTAAGTACACCATAGATGTCTTCAGACAGCTACCAGCAGAGGGCGTCAGATCTCATTATGGATGGTTGTGAGCCACCATGTGGTTCTGGAATTTGAACTCAGGACTTTCAGAAGAATAAATAGTCAGTGCTCTTAACTGCTGAGCCATCTTTTCAGCCCAGGGTTCAGTTCTTAATATCCACATAGCAGCTTACAGCAATCTATAAATTCAGTTCCAAGGAATCCAGTGCTGCCTTCTTGTCTCTGTGGCCAAAAGGCACACATGTAGTACACATACATACTTACATACATACACACATATGTATAAGAAAAAAGTAAAACATACACATAAGGGCTGGAGAGATGGTTCAGCAGTTAAGAGCACTGTCTGCTTTTCTGAAGGTCCTGAGTTCAAATCCCAGCAACCACATGGTGGTTCATAATCATCTGTAACGAGATCTGACGTCCTCTTCTGGAGTGTCTGAACACAGCTACAGTGTACTTAGATATAATAATTAAAATTAATTAATTATTTAATATAAATATTAAATAATAATATTTAAATAAATCTTTTAAAAGTCACACACACACAAAATTAAATTAATAAATCTAAAAAACCCCACACAAACAAAGAGGCTGGGCAGGGTGACATGAGCCTGTAATCTCAGCATGTGGAAGGCACAGGCTGGCAGATCACAGCAAATTTAGGGCCAGTTTGGGCTAAATGGAGAGTTTTAGGCCACCCAGAGCTGCATAGTAAGACCCTGTCTCAAAAGAAGCCAACCCTAAAAACAAACAAACAAACAATCAAGTAAACTATGTGTTTCATAGGGACATTTAGGAAAGGGATTGTGTGCCTCAGTGGGGCTCTGTGATACTGCCTTCTGTCTTAGTGAGGGTTTTACTGTGAACAGAGGCCATGACCAAGGCAACGCTTATAAGAACATCTAATTGGAGCAGGCTCACAGGTTCTGAGGTTCTTCCATTATCATCAAGGCAGGAGCATGGCAGCATCCAGGCAGGCGTGGTGCAGGAGGGGCTGAGAGTTCTACAGCTTCTTCTGAAGGCTGCTAGTGGAAAACCAGCAGGCAGCTAGAAGGAGGGCTTTATAGCCAACACCCACAGTGACACACCCACTCCAACAGGGACACACCCACTCCAACAGTGTCACACCTCCTGATAGTGCCACTCCCTGGGCCAAGTTTATATAAACCATTACACCTAGTGACACATAGCTGTCCTGTTTTTGTAGAAGTTAGCAACAAGTATAAAATCACCTAACGATGCATTTTGGTGGGCAGATCCAAATGACTACATTAACAGTAACTTATTTACCTTAATAATGCACTCTCCAGGGAAGATACCCCATGGCATAGATAAGGAAACTCAGGTGTAGCAAAAGGGAACTGGGATTAGAGATGGAAAGTGGGTAATGGGGCCAAAGCCTGAGCTTGGAAAGGGAGTGGGTTTCTGCTCACCTTACAGGGCCCTCGAGGCCCCACTTAACACAACTGCAGCCACCAGACCGGTGAGTACCTGTGGGTGCCTCCTCAGCAGTCTTGGGCATGCAAATCAGCAGAGTGCGATCACAGGCAAGCTTTCTGCCGCGCCTGAGCCTATCTATTCTATCGTCTTAGAGCACACCTACCCGGCTGCTCCTAGAGTGTCTGCTGGAGTCTCATGACAAGTCAGTCTGCAGAAGCACAGGCAGAGGTGATTTAAAATAAAAAGATAAAGCCCTCCTGCTAGCTACTAGCTCGGGGCTAGCTCCTGGTATTCTCCTTCTGCCAGAAAAGCACTGGCTCCCTTGGGGCTTCTCAGAACTCAAAGGATCAAAGCCCTTAGGAGTCAGAGGGGAACTGTCCAGAGGTGAGCACAGATCTGCTGTAGGAGTAGACACAGAAGAGGCTGAGACTTCAGAAGGGTGGGAGCCTAGCTACTCCCTACAGGCCGTGGCTTTCCCTTCAAACCAAACTTAGACTTTGAACTGAAAAATGTCATATTCCTATAGGGTACCTGCAAGGATTCCCTGTCTCAGGAAGGACCTGCCCTTTCCTCCCCTTGGCGATGGAGTGGGGCATAGGAAGGCATACCTAGCCATAGCTCATGGCCACTTGGACTGGGGTGCAGTTAGGAATTTTAGCTGTGTGCAGGTGTGTTCACGTTAGACGTAGTCCACCTCTGAGGCCTGCACGGAGAAGGGCAGCCTGTAATCCAGCTGGTTGAGAGGCCTACAGGCCCAAGCAGACTTCCTAATCTACCTCAGACCCCTCCTTGTTCCCGCCCTGCCCCTAGGCACAACGATTTGCCTTGGCAACTGCTGACGTTGTTCAATAACCAGCTGCAGAAGCCAGAGGCCAACCTGAGCACGCTCCTCGAGACACACACCAACATCCCCAAGCTGAAGGCCGGCTTTGTGGGAGGCCAGGTACATCCTCTCGTCTCCCATTGGCTGTGCACTGGGACTGGTTAGGTATGGCCTGCCTTAGAGAAGCATGCCTCATGGACCCCAGGGATTACAGGAGGGCAAGAGAGCCGGCCCATGTGTACACTGGGGTAGGCTGGAACATCAGTGGTCCGGGCTGTCAGCTCTTCCCCTTGACCCCCCAGTTCTGGTCCGCATACATGCCCTGTGACACCCAAAACAAAGATGCCGTGAAAAGGATACTGGAACAGATCGATGTCATACACCGCATGTGCCAACTCTATCCTGAGACCTTCATGTGTGTCACCAATAGTTCAGGTAGTGCCCCACCAAGGCCCTGATGTCCCCCTGCCAGACCTGGTCTTTAGTAGAGGGTGGGACTTTGAAGCCTGAAGGTCCAGTGCCAACCCTCTGCTCTGTTTTCTGTAGACATCCTACAGGCTTTCGAGAAGGGGAAAGTGGCCAGTCTGATCGGTGTGGAGGGTGGTCACTTAATCGACAGCAGCCTCGCTGTCCTGCGGACACTCTACCATCTGGGCATGCGGTACCTGACCCTCACCCACAACTGCAACACGCCCTGGTAAGGAGTCCCTGTGAAAAACCTGTGAAAGGGTCAGGAAAGGAAACTGGTGACCTCTGTTATGCCCAGAACCCTGGCCTCCCTGAGCTCCAGACCAGGCTCCATTATCCGGGCTGAGGACGGGCTGAGACTACTGCCCTGTTCCCTAGACGTGTGTCTCTCTCTTCAGGGCGGACAACTGGCTAGTGGACAGAGGAGATGACGAAGCTGAGAGCCAAGGACTGTCACCCTTTGGGAAGGTGAGGGCAGAGTGTCGCACCTCAGTGGACTCTGGTCTCCTTCTCAGTTGCAGGGAGCTAACAATGCTTGCTTCCAGGGGGTCTGCTAGAACCCCTGAGCATCCACAATGCAGAGTCCTGGGTACCCCACAACTTCCAGCCACTTAATAACACCTAGTGCTGCGTTTCCCATGCTTCAAGTTCAGAATGTCTGCCAAGTGTCCACTCAATACTCTCCCCTGCCCCCCCAGCGTGTGCTGACTGAGATGAACCGTCTGGGTGTCATGATCGACTTGTCCCACGTGGCTGTGGCTACCATGAAGGACGCTTTGCAGCATTCCAAGGCACCGGTCATCTTCAGCCACTCCTCTGCCTACAGCGTGTGTCCAAGCAGGCGGAATGTACCTGACGACGTGCTGCAGCTGGTGGTAAGCAATCGAGAAGGGAAGGGGACCCCCTTGCCTCCTGGGGGGGGGGCTCTCTAACTTTCACCCCTCTCTGAGCAGAGGAACACAAGCAGTCTGGTGATGGTGAACTTCTACAGCGAGTTTGTGTCCTGTTCAGACAGTGCCACCTTGTCCCAAGTGGCCGGTAAGTGGGTAGGACCACGCAGTGGCCAAGTGAGGGACGGCCTTGCTTAGGACTCACACCTGCTACTCCCTACAGACCACCTGGACCACATCAAGAAGGTGGCAGGACCTGGGGCTGTGGGCCTTGGAGGAGATTATGATGGTGTTACCAGGTAAGTCATGGTAACATCATGTTCTATGATGGAGTTATGATCCCATTTCTGTGTCCTGAGTACAGTGTAGGACATTTGCTGCTCTTCGGGTCTTCATGTACCCAGAGACTGCAAAGCCTGGTCCTCTTGGTCTTGGCCTAGGCTTCCTGTGGGGCTGGAGGATGTTTCCAAGTACCCAGACCTGATAGCAGAGCTTCTCAGGAGGAACTGGACGGAGACCGAGGTCAGAGGTGTGCTATCTGACAACCTGTTGCGGGTCTTCTCTGCCGTGGAACAGGTGAGGAGCGCAGTCATCTGGGTTTCCTGTCCTCCCCCCTCCACCCACACGGCAGGCTGCCTAACTCGGGGTCTGTCTCCAGATAAGCAACAGCATGCAAGCCCCTGAGGAAGAGCCGATCTCCCTGAGTGAGCTGGGCGGCTCCTGCAGGACATACTATGGCTACTCACAGGCCCCCAGCATACACCTGCAGACAGGGGCCCTGGCAGCCTCTCTGGCGTCTCTGCTCTTCAGTCTGCATCTTCTGTGACACCGCGAGGACCAGAACCTCCTCCAGTGCTCTCTGAGCTCAGGGAAGACTGGACAAGCCCAGAGAACCTGTTGTTCATGCAAAACCACACCCTTTCCTGAATAAGCAGCCAGCTTACCTGGGGACAGCTCGAGACACAGGCATGCAATAAACGCAATGAGCCTTTAAGTGCTGAGTATATGCTGTATCTCAGCCTGGGAGGTTCTTCTGAGTGTCCTGAGAACAGGACATGGGAGCACCTGAGTTCTTGGAGGGGAGGACTAGAAGGGACTCAGAGCTCTGCAGAGGGTCTCACATGAGCACTGGCTAGCTGGAAAAAATCATGGCCATGTTCCAGTGGCAACCTTCTCCTCACTGTGCTTGTGCCACGTGCACGTGAACCCCTCCCCCCACATGTACGTACACACATGTACGTGCACACAGCCCCAAACATAGACATGCAGATGCACATATATATCGTACACGGGCACATGTACTCTGACACATACCACAGGAGAGTCACACATGTCTGGGTTCTGTAGTGCTGGGAAGGGACACAGGTCATCTGCATCTGGTCCAGCCTTGGAGGGTGGGATCCAGATTGGATTGGTGCCTGGACTCACAGGGCTATCTCAGGTAGCTAACAACAGGTCTTTCCAGATTCCCAGGGTAGAGTTTAACTCCAGTGTGTTCCCTAGCATGGTTGTTAGTGTGAAGCAGGGCACCAAGACTTCTGACGAGGACATTCAAGGATGAATCTTCTGAATAAACTTGTAAGGGATGGCGTTCACCTGAATGGTCAATGACCCCTTTGTGGTTCATGCCTCTGAGTTACTCCTCATGGACATGGGAAAGCATTCCTTTGTTGAGAGCCTGCCCCTAGGTACCCCACAAAGGGTGCAGAGTATATATGTCCCTTTCAGATCTGCCTTCCCTGAAAGAAAAGTGGCTAGAGGATAGCCATAGCCTGTAGGGCTGACCACTCCCATGGGGCTGACCACACCCATGGGGTTGACCACTCCCATGGGGCTGACCACACCCATGGGGTTGACCATTCCCATGGGCTGACCACTCCCATGGGGCTGGCCACTCCCATGGGGCTGGCCACACCCATGGGGCTGACCACTCCCATGGGGCTGACCACATCCATGGGGCTGACCACAGGGACATCCCTACCTGGCTTTAATTTTTTGACACAGGCTCTGATGTACCCCAGGTGATCCTCCAATTCACTATGTGACCACAGATGATCTTCATCTTCTGATCTTCCTGCCCTAACCTCCAAATGCTGCCATTACAGGTATAGACTGCCTCCCTTGGTTTAACTGGTGCTGAGGGCCAAACCTAGCACACACTCCCAAGGGGCTGACCACACCCATGGGGTTGACCACTCCCATGGGGCTGACCACACCCATGGGGTTGACCACTCCCATGGTCTGACCACTCCCATGGGGCGGGCCACACGTGTGCTAGGCGAGCATGCTGCCACCTGATGCCAGTCCCAGGCTGGCTTGGAGAGTCCCAGGCAACCAAGGAATCAAAGGACAGGGGCCTGCGTACCCCCAGGTCTGTGGGTATTAGCACAGAACAAGGCTCAGTCCTATCCTGTGTCTGTCACAACACAGTCCACTAAGTATCCTTCTTAGTCTGGGGTAAATAGGAACACCCTCTGACTGTTTAGTATGGATTTATAAGGGAAAAACGCTCAGGAAAGGTTTCTGTGCCCATTGTCTGGCCAAGGCAGTGGGAAAGGTCCCTCTGGTGTGTTTCCAGGGTACTACACCCCATTTTGCCAACTGGGAAGTAAAGAGGCAGAAGCCCTAAAACAACCCTAAGCCCCTAGTTCTCAGGGGCTGAGGTGAGAACCCTGAGACTGACATCAGCTCAGGCTATATAGCAAGGCCTTGTCTTGATGCCAGATTGGGAGGACTTTGAATTCACAGCCAGCCTGGGCTTCATAGCAAGACCCTGTCTCAAGATTTCCAGTTGCCTAACATAATTTTTTGTTGTTGTTGAGTCAGGGTTTCATGTAACTAAGGGTGGCCCCCAACTTGCTATGCAGCCAAGGATGACCTTGGATTCCTGATAACTTGGTAAAATCACGATAGCACCCACTGAGATAACACGTCTTGTCTGAAGAGTCCGTGGTACTTGATGAAGCTCTGTTCACGTATCCCCTTTGTCCTAAGTTGGGTCACCATCTTTCTTTTTATTTTAAAATGGTGGGGCTGGCCATGGTGGGGCACACATTTTATTCCAGCACTCGGGAGGTGGAGGCAGGCAGATCTCTGTGAGTTGAGGTCAGACAGCTAGGGCTATATAGAGAGACCAGATTGCAAAACAAAAACTGTGCATATGTACGTGTGTGTGTGTGTGTAATCTTGGGTACAATCACAGAGGACAACATTTGAGACTTGGTTCTCTCCTCCTATCTCAGGCTGTGTCAATTCAGGTCAGCATGGTTAGTAACAAGCTTTTACCTACCCACCGACCATCTTCACATCCTACCTTTCCTTCTGAAAACATCCAGGCCTCACCAGGGGACCAGAGCAAGGATTCTGCGAAAGGTTTCACACAGATAGGGGAGACGCTAGAACGCACCCCACACAGATGCAGGTTCTAATCTTGGCGAATAGGGAGACAATCTGGATTTCTGTCTAGCACAGATGAATCAGGCAGCCCTTTGAGCTCTGAGGGCCGCAGGGGAGGCCACTGGAAGGCTTCTGAGGCAAGGCTCTAAGTGAGGCCGACCTTCCTGGAAGGTTAGGCTATTTCAGGCCAAAGAGATCAAGTGTGTGGGAAGAGTTGCCCACAATGCGAATGGACCTACCAGAACTACACAGCTACCTTGAGCATTATAAACACACACACACACATATACACAGAATCTGTTAACTGGATATAGTAAGTTTGTCCCTGACCACTCCCCGGAGGCCTTGAACTTGCTAGGCAAGTGTGCTCTACCACTGAGCTAAACTACCCCAAACCCCAGTACAAAGCAAAGCAGAGGAGTCCAACCTCCAGTGTAGCAGATAAACAGGAGAGGTAGAGGTGAAAGCTAGTTTTTACATTGGAAGACAGTAAATAAACAAGATGCACGTGGCACCCACATATAACCTGAACCCCTTAGCGACTAAGACAGAGACCAAAGTGGGAGGAGGACTACATGGTGACATCTCCTCATTCTGAAATTCTTTGAGGACTAGTTTTTGTGTATGGGTATTTTGCCTCTGTATGTCTGTGAACCATGTGTGCCTAGAGCCCACAAAGGTCGGCAGAGTGGAGTCACAGATGGTTATATGATGCTGGAAATTGAACCCAGATCTTCTGGAGGAGCAGCTACTGCTCTTAACTGCTGAGCCACCTCTCTCCACCCTGAGATCTCTTTATAAAAAAAAATAAAAAATAAAAATAAAGCAGCAGAAAATGGTGGCTCATTCCTGCAGTCCTGTATCCCAGCATCAGGGAGCAAGTTTGTGGCCAGTCAGATAACTCTGCTTCCTAAATCAGCATGACTATTTAGCAAGGCCTTGTCTAAAAAAAGAAAGAAAAAGAAAAACAAAAAAGAAGTAAAAAGAAAGAAAAAAGTTTCAAATAGTTGGGTCTGTGATACCAGTAGGCAGATCAGATCTCTAGGATTTCAAGTTCAACTCACTATAGTAAGGTCCAGGACAGCCAGAACTACATACAGAGACCCTGTTTCAAAAAATACTTTTAAGCTGGCAGTGGTGGTGCATACTTTTAAGATGTATTTGTTTTATGTATATGAGCACACTTTTAATCCCAGCACCCAGGAGGCAGTCAGGTGGATCTCTGTTGAGTTTGAGGCCAGCCTGGTCTTCAGGGTGAATTCCAGGATAGCCAGAGCTACACCAAGAAACCCTGTCTCAAAAACGGTAACAAAAAAGGTACAAGGAAGGAAGATGGTGGCTAGGCTGACCCTTACAGTGCTAATATATGGTCCTAATATCATCAGAGGGCAGTCATGCATTTGGTGAGCTAGTTACCTTTTTTGGAAGAGTGAGGTGTGACAGGCAGGCAGTTTCTCTGATGTGGATGTGTGTGCATTTATAGCTCAGGGATTAACAGCTGTGTTTCTCAATCATTTCATGATTTCAATTTTTAGATCTTTTAAACTTATGTATTTAATGTATACAGGTGGGGTTTTTTCCTGCATGTACACCAGAAGAGGGCATCAGATCCCATGGGACTACAGTTACAGATGGCTATGAGCCACCAAGTGGTGGCAGGAATTGAACTCAGGACCTCTGGAAGAGCAGTCAGTGCTCTGAACCTGAGCCACCTCTCTACCTTTTGAAATAAGGTCTCAACTGAATCTGGACCTCTCAGATTCAGACTTGAAGTAGCCTACTGGCCTGTGAACTACAAGGATCTGCCTGTTTCTGGCTAACTCCAGGGTTACTTCAGGCTTGGCTTTTTAATGAGTTCTTGGGATTCAAACTCACATCTTCATGTTTATACAGTAAGCACTTTGCCAAAGGAGTCTCTCCTCCCTCTCTCTCTCCTCCCTCTGTCTCTCTCTGTCTCTGTCTCTGTCTCTCTCTCTCTCTCTCTCTCACACACACACACACACACACACACACACAGCCTATTGTCTCAGCACTGTTCCCCTCAAATGAATCAGGGATGACCAGGTCCAAAGGCAGAGCAGCCAAGAGAAACCCTGTCCCCGCAGTGCGGGGGGAAGCTGGGAGCAGGATGTGCTGAGACCAAAGAGAGTAGGTTCAAGGGCTCAGAAGCCAAAGGAAGCATCTTAAATTGGAAAACATGTTTGCATCAATACTTTAAATTTTATAAGAAATCATGAGCCTGACTCTGATCCCACCATGTGTGCAGTCTGAGAATCATCCACCCATGCCTTCCCTTTCCCCCAGAAACCAGGCCTCCAGGGACACAACCCCCCTCTATCCCCGACTTCATCCTGAGGTGAGGCACTGATCAGCGACATGGGGTGCAGTCCACAATTCACAGCCCTGCCCAGGACACCAGAGCAGAGTCTGAGATGTTCTCCACCGATCCCTTTATTTACCTAGACAGCACAGTAAAGGCAGACACACCCACTTTGATGAGCCCAGTCCGGCTCCCCCATCCCTACTACTGTTCCACAAATCCTGCACCCTCCAGGTCCCAGGGATTGCACAGGCTTTCCCCTGAGACTGCAGCTACTCAACACCTAACATAGAAGTTGATTCAGGAAGCCTTGCGGGGGCCATGAGTAGATTGTACCTTGTTCCCCACATCCAGGACAGCAATTCCAGCTCTGGCCTATAACATCAACTTTTAAGAACCCGAACACAGGTAGCCTCAGCTCAGCCTACATAGAGGCTGGGACAAACACACCCCATCCGCTGTGCTCTCTACTTTGGCAAAAGAACAAAATCACCACGAGTTTTTAGAACATGAGTAAACTTCAGGAGACAGAAAATAAATCAGCAGCCTGCCCACAGTCTCCAGCTGCCCAGTGAGCCGTACTACCTGCCTGCTGCCAGCTTCCTCACTGCGGAAGGATACAAGAGCCTGCTGCCTGCGGCCAAAAGTGACGGACTCGGGCTCCCTTTGCTGGCCACCCCGCTCTCCCTTGGAAAAGGCAGAAAGCAGCAGCCTTTGTCTAAAAGGACAGGAGAGCAGTCATCCCAGAGGAGCAGCTCTAAGATGGTCCGGGAGGCTGACACAGGCTGCCGCCATCAAGCAGGCGGCTCAGCCCCGGCGGCCCAAAGTTCTTCCAGAGGCAGCTGCAGAGTACGGCGTAAGAATCTCTTAGGAAGGACCTGGACTTGAAACTGGACGGTGGTCCTGTTCCTGCGGGCTGGGAAAGGGAGCTGAGGGACAGAAAGCCCTCGTAGACTCAGTCAGCAGACAGCTCTGGGAAGATGGAGGAGAACCACCACCTGTAAAGGTCAGTGTTGGTGGCACTGGACACCTTGGTACACAAAGTCCACAGGAACCTAGGGGCTGTCACACAATGGGATTTCCTGTCTGCAGAGGAAGGGGGAGAGGCTTCCAAGAGTTGCCTGGCAAAGGAGGAATGGCTCTGACCCTCAGTGGCCACAGCACAGCAGGTGTGTAGTCGCTGAAATCTGAAGGCCCCAAAGCACTGGGCTGAAGACCACACACATCTGCAGGCCAAACCCTGTCAACTCCACACAGGCAGAGGCCAACAGAAAGCTTGGTCCTCCAGCTGTGGCCCACACTCACTGAAGTCACCACACACTTGTGCAAATTCAATACCAGGACAGAAACCTGCCGCCCAACCTAAGGCTCGGTTCTGAGGCGCCAGCCTGACAGGCTGGAGAAGAGCCAAGGCAGCGATGAAGGGTTGGAGAGATTGGAGCGCCGTCGGGCAGAAGCCTCCAGAAACCACGGCAAAGGAGGCAGCACCTGCCGAGGACGTGCTAATTCCTCAGGGCAGCCAACCTGGAAACCAACACAAAAGACTCTGGTAAGAAAGGCAGCGAGCAGAGGGCACTTGCCATACTGGGTGCAGAGCTAGACCTGAACCCAGAAGTGAGGACCCACCCACTTAGACTCAGGATTTCAAAGTTGTCCTGGAGTAACGGGTGGAAAGATGCCAGAAGCAGCCACGTACTGTGACGTTCTTACGAAGCGCTCTCCTTCTATGGTGAGCTACAGGCGTGAACTGCAGTATTCTAGGTAAGGGGAGCTGGGCAGCCTGACACAGGGGCTTCCCTCTGCCCTTCCCAACAGTCCATCAAGTGGGATGGGTCTTTGCAAGGTTGCACTCCAGCCTAGCAAGTCCTCGGGGTCACGACAGGACTAGAGCAAGCGCCACGGCCCCACCCAGCCGGCCCCTACCTCCGAGACAGCTGGTCCTCCTGGCTGCGCACAGAGCTTTCGCCCACAGCAGAGGCCCCCTCTGGAAGCTGGCTGAGTTGGTCTAGGACCTCCAGGCCGTTTTCCTCAGCAATCTGAACAATAAGGCTGTCGACCTGCTCCTGAGGTGTGGTCAGCGTAGTGGCAGAGCTCACAGAATCCTCCATTACCTGAGGAGACATTCCCTCTGGGCAGTATGGCCACAAACCCTCCAAGGCACCACAAAGCGCACTGCAATTGTTTTGTGTCTGCTGTGGACATGTGTGGCACATATACGTGCTCGTGTGAAGTCCAGACGTGAAGACTGAGTGTCCTCTGGACACTGCGATCTACAAGCCTGTCACTAGGCCAGTGCTTACACCTCAGCCAGCTGCCAGCTAAGCCCTGGGACTCTCCTGTTTTGGCCCCCAGCACTAAGGCTACCATGTACCCGGCTTTTCTGTGGGTGCTGAGGGCTTGCACTTGTGCCCTCAGGCCTGCACAGGAAGCACTTTCCCCACTGAGCCATCTCCCCAACTCCACTGTGATCCCCACTCTCTCTTCACAGGGTCTCCAGGAAGCCTTTGCTGGCTCCCTCGGCCCTTCCTGCCCCATATCTGCGAGTCCTACCTCCAAGGCCACCCAGTTCACGAAGCTTATTGAACCTGTGTGTAAACCCCTATCCTGTGGGCCTCCCCAGGAAGGGCTGGCATCCTGTGTCCAGCTCCGTCCAGCCACCCTGGCACACTGTCCAGCCGCAGCACCATGGCCACCTACCGATGTGTGCACGTCCAGGTTCTGCACCTGCTGTTCAAACCTGTCCATCACAGCAGACACCTTCTGAAGGTCCATGGCACTCAGGGCCTTGTCCAGCGCTTTGGTCACTTGTGCCATGTTCTTGGTCACCTGGGGCAAAAGAGGATTAGGGATAGAAGCAGAGTACCAGGTGACGGAGGGCTGCAGACCAGGGCAGGCTATCGGGACTTCCTGATGAGGACCAGGGCCTCGGCTCAGCTACTAGAGCACAACAGATGACAGTCCTGGGGCCTCTCCACTTCGAAGGGAAGCTCTGCTGTGGAACTAAGAGCTCCGTCTCACTCCGGCCTCTTGTGGAATGACACTAAGAGGTCCAGGCTGTCCTCAGGCCTTCCTGTGTCCAGTGCTGCCTGCCGCCCGCCCAGGTTCTCTGCTGGTCCGGCTTCCCTCTGGAAACGCACCAGTTCTGACACTAAACCCTACAGCAAGCCCTGGCCACACGGCCCTGTGGTCTAGCACTTACCCCCTTCATGGTCACAGCTGTCTGCACCTTGGAGGCCACTGCGTCCACGCGGGATGCCATCCGGAGCCAGTTTACCCCTTCATTCTTCTTGCGGATGGCATTTTCAGCATACACACGGGCACACTCCACATTTTTCTGCTGCAGAGCCTACAGTTCACAGGGAAATACTCATGGTGAGCACTGTGGGCAGCCTGCACGCCTCTCCAGTGTACCCCAGGATAACCCTCAGGAATGGGTGAGCTTTGTCAAAGTGCAATGGCACAGTCTGGAGACATGGGTGCCACAGGTCAGCCGATGGGGGTCTAGTCTGCTGTTCCTCCAGAGCCACACCTGCACAGCAGGAAGGTGACAAAGGCCAAAGGCGCCACAGTGGGAAAGGTGCAGAGCGCTTCACCCGAGAGGCCTGAGCAGTGCGCCACCATCAGCACAGGCCTGGAGCTACTGAGCCCCGAACAACAGTGAAGAGCTGGAGAGCACTGGCAGGTCTGCTCTGTGCACCCTTAGGACGCCTTCCTACAAAAGCTCAGTAAGTTCCCAACCCGCCTGATCATGATAGCCTAGGCTGCAGCCCTGAAGGAAAGAAAGCCAGTTGATGGCACTGGAGCAAGGACAGCTAGGAGGCCAGGCCTCGCCAATTCAGGATGTTGGAAGGGAGGAAGGAGGAGCGTGGAGGCCATGCACCTGTGCTGCTCTGGACATCACTGTGGGCATGGGCAGGGAGGATGGAGGAGGACCGTTACTCCTCCCTTGCTTCTCAAGTACGAAAGCAAACACATCAACACTCTGAAATCAGTGAGATTAAATCACAACGTTGGAAGAGTCGCGTGCAGAGAGAGGACATTAGAGCAGCACAGAGGGAGACAAAGCCGGGCATGGCGGCTCCCACCCACGGTTTTACCACAGGTGAAGCTGAAGCAGGATATGTCAAGTTTGGGGTTAGCCTGGGCTACACTGTGAGTTCCAGATCAACCTCGACTACAGTAGTCAATCTCAATAATGAAACAATATAAAATACAGGAATGGGGGAAAAGGAACGGGACCAGAGAAGTTACACACCTTCTTCACTTTGGCCTGCTCAGCCTTGGAGTCCTTCTCTGCCTTCTTGGCCAGTTTCTCCAGCTGCTTTGCTGTGAACTAAGTAGAAACCACACCATCCTGAGATGCGCCCTTTAGCCCTGGACCTGCTCTCTGCCTGTCCTTGGCCCAACCCTGCATGAAGGGACAAAGCCTGGCCGCCCACATCCAGACAGACACTGTGAGCTGTCAGAAACTGAACAGCCCCGGGGATGAATGCCCAGAGCCCTGCCTGGTTCCTAGGCCGTGTGCTCAGGGAGGCTGCAACTGGCTTCCTAAAATGTCCATCGTCTCTAGTAACACCCTAACCCATGTCCTTCCCCCAGAGTGGAAGGCCCACAAGACAATTAACTCTCACCAACCCTGGCCCTGCTTGTGAGGGACTTCCGATTCACGGATGCACCCAGAACCTCCTTCAGGTTCCTCAGGCAGGGACATAAACCCCTGGAACTCTCTGTGGAGAATTCTGCATATACAGCTTCCCTGCTTTGCCTCGAAGAGGAAATGTCAACATACCCAGGACCCCTCTGGCAATGAAACTCAAGGGCTGGAGACTAGACCCTGGCCACCAGCAAGCAAGGCTCACAGTGCCCTTCTTTAGGGCATCGGCCCTCGGGCCACCACCTGGTGTCCCAGTGTGACACCAGAGCCATCAGTTGCTTGCTACCTCACTCCTGCACGACCCTCAGAGCCAGGGAGGGAGACGCCAGAGAAAGCTAACTGTCACGCGTGAGGGCAGATGCTTGCCATGGTTAGCAGGCAGGCAGACACTTCCCAGGAGGAAGCACTTTCAGTTGCACATAAAACTCTCCTTCAAGTTCCTAAAGTTCAGTGTGTTGTTTCAAACACTTAGTAAAACATCAAGGCATGTGTGCATCGCCCAGTTGTTTCTTAAATACACTCAGTCCTCATAGACAAGTCTGTGATCTGCTTCTACTTAGCCAAAAATGAAGAATGGCCCTGTGTTTCGTCAGCAGTCTGAGCGTTGTGCAGCTGCCACTCAATTACAGTAACTTCCCCAAGACTCTGGGTTCCAAGTGCCACTGTGACTCTCCTTGTTATTGGCTGTTTCCCAGGACAGGACTGGGGAAGGGGATTTTGTACAAACCTTCAACTGGAACAGGGTATCTGCAAAGACAGAGGACACAGATTAAAGAACGTTAAGAAACTGTAACAAGCGGCACATCTGACAAGCCAGTGGACTCTGTGGGATCCTTGCAGGTGCTAGGGGCTGACTCACACCAGAAGGATAGGCCCACAGTGCAGTCAGAAGACAGAGCCATGTCAGACTCAGGCCTCCAAACCAACAGGGACCCTCACTGACCTGTCAGCGACACGGGGTGGCAGAAGCCAATCTCAAAGGACTACTCTAAGAACAGACAGGGTGACGTGGGCAGCTCTTGGCCATGGTCAGAGTGGAGAAGGTGGCTTACAATTTATTCAACTTTACAAGACACACGGCATTCTTTGTCTTTAGTACCAAATGTAATTGTTAGTATTGGTGGTTGTTTTGCATAACCTTTATCTTCCCAAAGGCAAATAGATGCCGGGCGGTGGTGGCACGCTCCTGTAATCCCAGCACTCTGGGAGGCAGAGGCAAGCGGATTTCAGAGTTTGAGGCCAGCCTGGTCTACTGAGTGAGCTCCAGGACAGCCAGGACTATACAGAGAAACCCTGTCTCGGAAAAAAAAAAAAAAAAAAAATCCAAAGGCAAATAGATATAATTGGTGTGAAGGTAAGCCTGAGGTCACTGAAGAGGCTACTCCGTGACAGATGGCATTTTTAAGCCACAGCACCAGGCTCCAGCACACACTGTCCCCACCTGTACTGAGCCAAAAAATGGAACTAAGCAAACTAGCTATTCATTCACAAACCTGGGATGGGCAAATTCAATTTCTTACTTATTTTTGATGTTTTGAGACAGGATTTCCACTCAGATTCACTAAGTAGCCAAGGCTGGGGACAATTTGACCTCCTGACCCTTCTGTCTCTACCTCCCGAGGGCTGGCATTACAGTTGGAGCCACCATACCAGGTAACTGGCTCCGTTTCTAAATCTGCAGAGTGCTCTCATACTTGATTCCTGAAGAGTCTTACCCTAGCAGTCCAGACTGGGGGCACTGAGGGTCTGCAGATGCAGGCCAGGCCCGGCAGAGGCCTGCTGGGCTGCCATCACATCTGAGCATCTCCCACCACTCAGTGCAGGCTGACCATGACATAGAGACTGGAGGAACAGTGTCACCCAGGTGTGGCCCAGCCATCTCACTAGCTTTAGGACATTGGCCAAATCGTCCCCTTTTTTTAAACCTATACTTTCATCTAGATTTTAGGGGGACTGGACTCTGAAAATCGGGAGAACACTGATGTGAGCTTAAGAAAAGTTCCATCACAAGGGCAGAACGAACTGTAATGTCAGAAAAGTTCTTTATTCCTGTGATGCCGGGGTGCTCCACCTTCTTCCCCAGGGACACAGTATAGAATTCTTATGTATTTCTTCCATGACGATGAGGTGGTTGAAGAACAAAACAAAACCTCCATTCCAGCCCTAGGCGGTGGCAGAGACCTTTAATCCCAGCAGTGAGGAGGCAGAAGCAGGCAGATCTCTGGGTTCAGGGGCAGCTTGGTGTATATAGTTACGTTCCAGGCCAGCCAAGGCTACGCAGTGACACTGTCTCATACAAACAAAAACTCTATCACACTAGTCCATAAAACCTAAGATGAGTACTTTGGGAGTCTAGAGCTCGGAGCCACGGCAGGTGGAAGTGACTCATCTTATGACAGGTGGTAGCCTCCCAACCTGTTAACCCAAGGTTACCGTGTAACTCCTATCTCAAGGAGCTACTAGGCGAGAACCCACAAGCAACTGCTTTGAGCCTGAACTCCTTTGTATCTGGATTACTATTTCTCTGGGTGCTTTTCTGGTGCCTTCTGACCACACTCCAGGGTTCCCAAGGCAGAAACAAAACAGGGGGTGGAGATGGCTAACAGAAGGGCCTGGATCGGGGGAGGAGGGGTCATTTGGACAAGATTCAGGGTTTGGATCCCGGGTGTGGGGTGCAGGCAGCCCTGGGGAGATCTGGGTAAGGAACACGGCCCAGGGGTTAAGAGCTGGCCCGGGTCTGGAGAAAGAATCGGGAGCTACGTTCTGTTGGGTTGTGGGATCGAGGCCCAGGAGAGGGCTTCAGCTAGGCTGTAAAGGTTCAGGCACCGGGTCCGGGCCTGGTGGGGGTCTCTAGCTGAAGCAAGGGGCGGGTCCCCGTCCGAATACTGGGTGGAGACAGGTTCCAGGCCCGGGCATAGTCTGGGGCTGACGCCCGGGGCGGGTCCGGCTGGGTTATGGGGCTGAGACGAGATGTGGGCAGAATCCCGCTCCGAACCCGAAGTGGATGGCGGCCCCTTACCGTCCATGGCCAGTCGGGCAGCACACCCCTCGGGGCGGCGCAGGGGACGAGCTCTTACGGACCAGCTGTCTCCGCGAGGACTTCCGGGGTCGCCGCTGTTTCCGGTCGGGCGGCCTGCTCTCGCGAGAGGACGGCCCCGGGGCTCGGGCGGGGCTCGGGCGGGGCTCAGGCGGGTCTCGCGCGGCACGCGGTTGCCATGGTAATGAGCTCCCAGAGCGGAGTGTGGGTTTTGTGAGTCGGTCGGGTTACTGGGGCCCCGAGGCCGCCCGGTGGGGCGGCGGGGTCACCTATGGGCCAGTCGAGAAGCAAACCCAGAGAGAAGAAAGGTAAAGGGCGCCGCCTGGCGGCGAGGCGCGCCCTCCGCGCAGGCGCCCTGGGCTGTAGGTCTAACGGCTTGTCCGTGTGTTTCAGTTGAGGAGGAAAAGAAGAGCCCTACCACTTTAGTTACAAAGTCTAAGGACAAAGTAATGGAGAAGGAGGCCAAGCAGTCTGACAAGGACTCTCAGCCTGCCGAGAGCCTGCTGTTCGGGACAGGGACATCCAAGCACTCGAGGCCTTCGTCGTCGTCTGAAGGTAGGAGACCCGAGGACAGCGGCCAGGTCGAGGCGCAGGGCTGGGTGCCGTCCGTGGCTGAGGATAACGGTCCTGGACGGGAAGCAGTCGGGAGTCTGGGGTCCGCCGAGGGAGCCGCGGCGCGGGCATCTGTACGTGGACACCCTGCTCCCGAAGGAGAAACAAGAAGAATCTCGAGGGATCCCCACAGTGTCCCCCGCCCCGAGAGGGTCGCAGGGTGGCCCCGGGAGGGTCCGGCCTCCCTCAGCCTGGCCACGGGGGTGGGGTGGAGGGCTTCTCAGGGAGAAAGTCCCGCGTGGGACACCTCTGGCCACGCCTTTGGTGTGAATTGTTGGCGGCCAGACGAAGGAGGGCCATGCACAGAGCCTCCGGGCGCCGTGGCACCCACTGTCGGAAGCAGATCTGTTGCGGGTTTACAACAAGGGAGGCTTTGGGAGCTGCATGCTTTGTCTTTCAGACGGCACACCTCCCCTGGAGGTGTATGAGAAGAAGCAGGGCCCTAGGAGGGACTCCCCCAAGCTCGCAATCCGGTGCATCCCAGAGGTGCATCCCAGAGGTGCATCCCAGAGGGGCATCCCAGAGGGGCATCCCAGAGGGGCATCCCAAAGGCGCATCCCAGAGGTGCATCCCAGAGGGGCATCCCAGAGGTGCATCCCAGAGGTGCATCCCAGAGGGGCATCCCAGAGGGGCATCCCAAAGGCGCATCCCAGAGGTGCATCTCAGAGGTGCATCTCAGAGGTGCATCCCAGAGGTGCATCCCAGAGGGGCATCCCAGAGGGGCATCCCAAAGGCGCATCCCAGAGGTGCATCCCAGAGGTGCATCCCAGAGGTGCATCCCAGAGGGGCATCCCAGAGGGGCATCCCAGAGGGGCATCCCAAAGGCGCATCCCAGAGGTGCATCCCAGAGGGGCATCCCAGAGGTGCATCCCAGAGGTGCATCCCAGAGGGGCATCCCAGAGGGGCATCCCAAAGGCGCATCCCAGAGGTGCATCTCAGAGGTGCATCTCAGAGGCGCATCTCAGAGGCGCATCCCAGAGGCGCATCCCAGAGGCGCATCCCAGAGGCGCATCCCAGAGGCGCATCCCAGAGGGACATCCCAGAGGGGCATCCCAGAGGTGCATCCCAGAGGTGCATCCCAGAGGCACAGTAGGGGAAGACAGTTGGGAAGGATTGGAGGTAGAGAGTAGACCCTCCTCTCAGATGAGGAGGAGGCTGAGGCACCTGTGGGACTTGAGGTGCGGCCCAGCAGCAGGCAGTTTGAAATCCAGGTGCTGGGATTGGGAAAGAGGTCTGGCCTTGAAGCTTAGGGGCCCCTCATTTGAGGCTAGAAAGCTACGCAGAGGCTGAAGACCTAGGGAGGTTTGTGATGTGACACTTGTCACTCAGGATGCTTTTAGCTGATGACAGAAAAGCCCACTAAACAAGATTCTGTCACCTTGTGGTTTGATGTCTCACCAAAGAAGGGTCAGAGGCAGCGACCCCAGAGATGCTTCCTGCCCAGCATGGCACCGGCATCAAGAACTCTGTGCTCCAGTCTGCCATCTTCAGCCTCAGGAATGCCTTCCTTCACAGTGTCAAGGAGTCTGGAAGGCTGCGGCGTTTCAGGCACACAAGACCATGCTGACCCTTAGGACATGTGGGGCCTTGCTTGCTATTGGCAAGGACATCTTTCTGAGGTAGGCGTCACCTGCCCAGCCTCTCTAAGATGGGTGCAGCTCTGCAAGTTTGTGACGTGTCTTGAAGAGTCATGAGGCGTCAGGATAGACAAGGCCCTTGCAGGAGAGAACTACCCAGGTCTAAGGAAGGCCACTAGTGACACCTGTCACACAGCGTCACACCTGGAGGAAAAGCAGGTGGACAAGAAGAGAAACCAGTGAGTCTGCTGTCAAGAGAAGATGATAAGGCTCAACAGTCACAGGAACAAAGGACTGACACATGCGACCCTGGAAGTGCCTAAGAGCATGATGTCAGGAAGTGAGTGCGAATGTCCACATTGTTATGACGGCCTTCCAGTGCAGGCCTTGAACTCACAGTCCATTTGCTGTAGCTCCCCAGGTCCATTTGGAAATTATTCTAAAACTGAGCAGGTTGGACATGGAGTTATAGTGCCAGCCACTCAGAAGCCTGAGGCAGGAGCATGATGTGAGCCCAACTTGGGCAACATCATGAGACCCTGTGTTTTCAAAGTCCTAGGGAGAGTGTCTACCGTACAAGAAGCACAAAGGTGTGGGTCTCTGGGTTCCTTCACTAACACCCCACCCCGCAGGCATGGTAGCACATGCCTGGAATCTTCACACTTGGGGCAGGAGGAGCATGAGTTCAGAAGCTGTCATTACATGGAGTGTTCAGCATCAGTGTTCAGCTACATGATATCCTGGAGAGTTGACTCAGCAGTTAAGATCGCTTGCCACTCTTACAGAGGGCCTGAGTTCAGTTCCCAGAATCCATTTGGTGGTTCACAGCCATTTATAACTCTGGTTCCAGGGGAACCAGTGCCGCTTTCTGACATCTGTGAGCACCCGATATGCACATGGTACACACACACACACACAAACACACACACACACACGAAACACAAGCTGACCCATGGTTGCCCACCTCTGAGGCTCTGGGTTGCATATGGTTGGTAATCCTGGGCTGGACCTTTGAGTGAACATGAGGTGATTGTCAGCTGTGGCCTTTGGGGCTTCACAGCCTGTTGCTATCAACAGCACTTTCAGCCCAGTAAGTCTAAAGAGGACACAGCCTACAAATAATCCAGCTGCACCTACCTTGGGACCCCAAGTGAAAACGGCCCAGGCAAGCCTGTCCTGAGACCCTGACCTGTAACAATGAAAAGCCAGTTACCCTAAGCTGCAAGTGCTCGCAGTCAGACGTTACACGGTGGTGATATTCAGATCCAGGGGTGATGGTGGCAGAGGGAGGATATTAGCCTACCACTTCCAGAGCACTCCTGTAATCCCAGAACTCAGGAGGCCAAGGCCAGAGGGTCATGCATTTCAAATAGCTTGACCTACATACTAAGGCCCTGTTTTGGTTTTGGTTTTTAAAAATGGTATCATGGCAGCTTGTAGATACGGTATGTTATTCTATACATACTGTATCTATATGCTTAAGATATTTTTACATTGAAAATTCCACAAAGAGATTAGGACACCACAGATTTACAACCAGCCTATTCTACAGTATTGAAAGATCTTTGCCCCACATGACCCAGTTCCTTCAGCACATAGACACAGAAGGAGTTGGAGAGATGTCTCAGTGGTTAGGGGCTTACGCTGCTCTTCCAGAAGACCTGCGTTCAGCTCTGAGCGCCCACGTTGGGTAGCTCACAACCACCTTTAATTTCAGTTCCAAGAGATCAGATACCATCAAGTGTGTGTGGCCTCTGTGGGCACTGCGTTCATGCACAAATTCATAATCAGACACACACATGTACTTTAAATTCAAACAAGAAAAAGAGGGGATTTATAAATGAACCAAAGTGTAGACTTGAGCTGGGCCATCTTCACAGTCAGTTTGGGAGTAGGTGATAATAATGAAGAATTGTTCGTGGACTGCGGTCTACACCGCAGTGGAGCTTGGTGGCAGAGCAGATACCTAGCACACGGAAGGCCCTGGATTCTGTCTCCAGCACAATAAAAAACAAAAGTAAAGTACCTGAGTAAAGAGTAGCAACCCCCAGTCTCAGATTCTGTGACTCCCTTAGGAATGATGTCCAAATGACAGAATTAACGATGTGGAGAACAGACTTGGTTGCCAGGTGTTAGGGCTAAAGGAACAGGGAGAACGGGTGTGGGGAGAAGGAGAATCAGGAGGGGGTCTCCGGTGGAAGAGGCCTGTGTGCTGTACACGTCTGCGCACTCACTGCACCAGTGTCAGTTTCCTGGATTGACTCTGTACTAGTTGGTGTAAGATGCTACCACTGGGGAAGTTGTGTAAAGGTACGGGGGGGGGGGAGGCACTTCTTGCTGCTTTTGCAACTGTCTGAATTTATGAGTATTTTAAAAAATAAAAAAGTTTAAAGATTGTAAAATGTTATAGTTTTAATTATTCTAGTCCAGTATAAGAAAAGCAGACCAAATATAGAAGACGGAGGATAAGTGGAGTGCGTGTGTGTGTGTGTGTGTGTGTGTGTGTGTGTGTGTTTTAAGTGTACAATAACACTGATACAAAACACTAGCAGAAAGGGGCAGAGCTGTGTAAGTTCTGCTGGGAGAATTGATACTTTAAAGATATGCATGTAGCTTCTTGGCCATACAGAGATTATTTCACAAGAGTAGGAATGAAGAGCTTGGGGGTGGGGGCAGGGAAGCTGGGAGACAGCTCAGCAGTTAAGAGCACAGGCTGCTCTTCCAGAGGCCCTGAGTTCAATTCCCAGCACCCACATGGCCTCTTGTGACTATCTGTAATTCCAGTTCCAGGGGATCCCATACCCTTTCTGGCTTCTGCAGATGTGCACTGGCCAAAAGAACTACACATAACATTTAACAGTACATGTAAGTGGGCGTTGGGTGTGGCTTGGTAGTACACCTTAATCCCAGCATCAGGAGGCAAGAGACAAGTGGATTATTGGTGAGCTGGAGGCCAGCCTGGTGTAAAGGAGTTCCAGGACAGCCAGAGCTACATCGTGAGAACTTGTGTCATTAAAGAAAACGGGCTGGCTGGTGACATGGCTCAGCGGTTAAGAGCACGGACTGCTCTTCCAAAAGTTCAGAGTTCAAATCCCAGCAACCACATGGTGGCTCACAAACATCTGTAATGAGATCTGATGCCCTCTTCTGGTGTGTCTGAAGACAGCTACAGTGTACTCACATATAAAACATAAAGAAATCTTTTTTTTTTTTTTTTTTTTTTTTTTGGTTTTTTTGGAGACAGGGTTTCTCTGTGTAGCCCTGGCTGTCCTGGAACTCACTCTGTAGACCAGGCTGGCCTCGAACTCAGAAATCCTCCTGCCTCTGCCTCCCAAGGATTACAGGCGTGCGCTACCACCGCCTGGCTAGAAATCTTAAGAAAAGAAACCGTGGAGGCCGAACGTGAGCACGGCTGGTCATTGTGTGTGCTCCTCGGGCTCCACTACCAGCGCCATGCGACCCACTCCTGGGCTGCATGTTGTAACCCCAGCACTCGGGAGGTAGAAGGAGAGCCATCAGTTCAGCTGTTGAATTGTATTTCTCTGCAAGGAGCGTCTTTCCAAGTCTTGAATGCTTTGGCCTGCTGGGCGGTGGTGGCGCATGCCTTTAATCCCAGCACTTGGGAGGCAGAGGCAGGTGGATTTCTGAGTTTGAGGCCAGGCTGGTCTACAGAGTGAGTTCCAGGACAGCCAGGGCTCCACAGAGAAACCCTGTCTGGGGGGAAGGGTTGCTATGGCCGCACTGTATGGAGACGCAGCACCTGTGTTCTCTGCGTTCTCTGTAGTTATAGAGCAGAGGCAGGAGAAATCTCTGAGTTCCAGGTCAGCAGTGACTATAGAGACACTGTCTCAAACAAAACAAACTGCACACACACTACAGAAAAAAAAAAAAATCCAAAAACTATAGGCACTATAAAACTCAAAAGAAACTCAAAACAGTGAAAACTCACTTACAGTTCGGTGGCTCACACCTGTAATTCCAACATTTTCAAAGTTTACACAAATCCCATGTATCTATCACACCAGGCCAGGCCATGTAATGAGATTGTCTCAAAAAAAGGGTAAAAGCAACATATCTGAGAGGCCCTAAAACTTGCTCTGTAGACCAGGCTGTCGTCTGCCTCTGCCTCGTGAGTGCTGGGATTAAAGGCGTGCACCACCACCGCCTGGCTAAAAGTACCTATTTTTCTTAAAGGCAGTTTGACAGTGTGGTACAGTCTCCCAATCTCTGTTCTCTGTTGAACAACCTTGTGTGATCTCTCCCAGGGTAGAACTACCTCAAAGAATGAGGTGCCCTTACTGTGGCTAGGTTTTAGTCAACTTTAACCTAATCAGAACAGAGCTTATCCAAGTATACCAACCTAACCTCAGAGGCCAGGCAGAGGTGGGGAGCATGGGTAGATGTGCCAAGCCTGACCACCTGGGATCAGTCCCTGGACCCTGAATTTTTATTTTTTCCAGAGGAAGGAAGAGAAAACAACAAAAACTCCTCTGTCCTCTACACCTGCAGCAGGGCTTATGTGGCTCCTCTGCCACAGGGGCAAACAAAATACCATTTAGAATGTTTCTAAAAAGTTAAGGCAAGCTGGGTGTGGTAGTGCCCTCCTGTAATTCCAACATTCTCAAAGCTAAAACAGGAATATCCTCAGTTTGAAGCCAGACAGAGCTACAGAGTAGAAACCTATTCAAAACACTCCACTCAAAGAATGACGGGCAGAGAGGTTGCAGGCATCTGAAAGTCCCGACAACTCCTGAGCATAGCTATCGGGGAGATGGGACTTCAGTACTTGAGAAACAAAGAGACCCTGACCCTCATCTGATCTGTACATGAGAATATAGCCTCAGGGCCTGAAGAGAAGCCAAGCTCTGCTGAGTTCCTGGGGCACCAAGACTGAGAGACTCTAAGTATGGACACTGATCAAAGTCACCGACTTTGAAGTCATTCGCTCTGCAGTTTAGGGGGCGGTACTGTGGATCAAAAGTAAGATGTGTGCCCAGCAGTCAAGAGGCTGGGAGATGCATGCCCAGCACCAGAGAGGCAAAGTGAGGACACGCAGGCATGGTGCCTGAGACAGGAAGATGGAAACAGGCCCTAGGCCACAGAGCAAGACCCCATCTCAAAAATTAAATAAATAGTTCAGGCATTATGTAGGAAGAACCCTAAGTCAGTCATTACATTTGTATTCCCAGCATTCAGGAGGCTGAAATATGAATTCTAGACAGCCCACTACATGGTTAAGACTTTGTGTCCACAACTAGACAGACGGACAGACAGATGGATAGATAGCCCTCGTGGTTAGGATATAACTCAGTGGTAGAATACTTCCTAGCACATGCAAAGCCCTTAAGTTTCAACCCTAACAAAACAAAGAAAAGAGAAGAGAAGAAAAGAAAAGAAATACCACAGAAAAGTGATGCACACGCTACTCCCTGCCCTGCCCACTTCCTCTGACAGGGTCACCTACAGAGTGAGACTCCAAGGTCTGCTTGCCTCTGCCTTCTGAGGGCTGAGATTAAAGATGGTGTCACATTAGCCAGGCAGTGGTAGCATATGCCTTTAAGCCTAGCACTTGGGAGGCAGAGGCAGGCGGATTTCTAAGTTCTAGGCCAGCCTGGTCTACAGAGTGAGTTCCAGGACAGCCAGGGCTACACAGAGAAACCCTCTCTCGAAAAAACAAAATAAGATGGTGGCCCACTACACCCAGTGCATAGCCAAACCAGTCATTCTCAACCTGTGGGTCAAGACCCCCTTCAGGAGTCACATATCAGATATTCTACAAGCCAGGCATTTACATTATGATTCATAACAGCAAAATTACAGTTATGAAGTAAGAACAAACATAATTTGATGGCTGGAGGTCACCACAACATGAGGAACTGTATTAAAGGGTCAGCATGGGGCTGGAGAGATGGCTCAGCAGTTAAGAGCACTGACTGCTTTTCTGAAGGTCCTAAGTTCAAATCCCAGCAACCACATAGTGTCTCACAACCATCCATAATGAGATCTGACTCCCTTTTCTGGAGTGTCTGAAGGCAGCTACAGTATACTCACATATAATAAATAAATATTAAAAAATAATTACTGCTGGAGAGATGGCTCAGCTCACTCACAACCATCTGTAACAAGATCTGATGCCCTCTTCTGGAGTGTCTGAAGACAGCTACAGTGTACTTACATATCTTAAAAAAAAAATAATTAAATAAATGATTTTTAAAAAGTGTCAGCATTATGGGGTTGAAACAACTGCTCTAAAATGAAGAAACTAGAGTTGGCAAGATAACTCAGCATGCTAGACCACAGTTACTGCCCTGCCTGAGGCCTCTAACTATACTCCAGTGCCCACATGGCAGAAGGAAAGGACCAACTGTCACAAGCTGTCCTCTGACTTCCACACCTGTACACAAACACATACATGCAAACCAACGTTAAAAAAAGAAAATTAAGGCCATTTGAATGAAGAAACAAAATTAGAAGCTAGCAAGATGGCTCAAGGGGTAAAAGCACTTTTTTTTTAAAGATTTATTTATTTTATGTATATGAATACATATATGAGACACTGTAGCTGTCTTGAGACACACCAGCAGAGGGCGTCAGATCCCATTACAGATGGATGTGAGCCACCATGTGGAATTTGAACTCAGGACCTTCAGAAGAGCTGTTAACCATTGAGCCATCTCTCCAGCCACCAAGGCATTTTCAAGTAGGCCTGAATTGGAACCCCAGGGCCCACAATATAGCAGGAGAGAACAAAGGTGCCTCGACACATACATGTCTGCATTCAGAGACCACACACACACACACACACACACACAAAATAACAACAACTACTACTGCCAGATGTGGTGGTGCATGCCTGTAATCCCAGCACTTGAGAGGCAGAGGCAGGCAGATTTTTCTGAGTTCGAGGCCAATGTGGTCTACAGAGTGAGTTCCAGGACAGCCAGGGCTACACAGAGAAACCCTGACTCAACAAACAAACAAACAAACAAAACAACTACTACAGCAACTTTTTAAAAATCAAAGTAAGAAAGTAAGGACTGGAGAGATGGCTCAGTGGTTAAGAGCACTCATTGGCTGCTTTACCAGACAAATGACCTGAGTTTGAATCTCAGCACCCACATGGTAACTTACAATCACCTGTAACTTTAGTTGCTGGGGTTAGATGCCCTCTTCTAGCCTTCACCAGGCCCCACCTTCACACCACACATAAGGTACACATACATGCAAGCAAAAGAGCCAAGCATACTAACTCTTCCCCATAATCCCAGCATTGGAGGAAAATGATGGGCTCCAGGCCAGCCTCGGCTCCAGAGTGAGGCCATCTCAAGGAAGAAAAATGCCACTAAACAACCCACAAAAGCATTTGACTAAAATGCATAAGATGTTCTTCTAAAGATTTATTAATTGTAATTTGTAAGTACACTGTAGCTGTCTTCAGACACACCAGAAGGGGGCGTCAGATCTCATTACGGATCATTCCTATGATCTAAGGAAGGGCGACCTTGGACTTTGATGCTCAAGTCTGTGCTTCCGTAGCTACTATACACGATGCTCTTTATAGTCTTCTGACAGAAACGTAAATTGATATTTGCTGGAGATCGATCGAATCCGAGACTTTAAGCATGGTAAGCATGCAGTCTAGCATAGAGGACGGTATCTCAGGCTGGCAGAGAGAGAGAGAGAGAGAGAGAGAGAGAGAGAGAGAGAGAGGGGTTTTGAGATTATAGGCATGTGTTCCCCCAATTAATTTGATTTTTACTCACAGTTAATTTGATATTTACCCCACTCTGAAGACACACAGTTTCTGATGCAGATGTTCTGCACCTGTCCAATGGTTGGTGCTGTCAACCTGAAAGGCACTAGGAGACTAAACTCTGGGCCTGAGTATGAAGAAGTTTCTAGAGGCCGAGCAGTGGTGGCGCACGCCTGTAATCCCAGCACTCTGGGAGGCAGAGGCAGGCAGATTTCTGAGTTCAAGGCCAGCTTGGTCTACCGAGTGAGTTCCAGGACAGCCAGGGCTATACAGAGAAACCCTGTCTTGAAAAAACCAAATCCAAAAACAGAAAACAAAACAAAAAAGTTTCTAGAGAGGGCTAACTACGTAAGACTCATCCTACATGTGCGTGCTGGTACTGCTTGCATGACTGCCTCATGCTCTCTGGCCATACCTTCTGGACATGATGGACTGATTCCCCTCTTAAACTATGGGACAGAATAAACCCTCCCTAATTTGTTGTCAGGCACTAGTGATATCAAATGAGAAAAAAGAAACACACGTATAAACACACACACACACACACACACACACACACACACACACACGAGGGGATAGCAACAGATGCCACAAAATATATAAAAATTAGAAATAATCTATGTACATCAAATGGAGTTGGCCACACAAAGGATGGAAACTGCAGATAGGTGTAGGCTCAACATTTATTATTTTTGTGGGTGTTTTTGTTTTTTTTTTCAAGACAAGGTTTCCCCGTGTAGCTGTGGCATCCTGGAACTCACTCTGTAGACCAAACTGGCCTTGAACTCACAGAGATCTGCCTGACTTTGCTTCTAGAGTGCTAGGAGTACACACACACACACACACACACACACACACACACACACAATCTTTTTTGTCTTTTCTTTCTTTCTTTCTTTCTTTCTTTCTTTCTTTCTTTCTTTCTTTCTTTCTTTCTTTCTTTCTTTCTTTCTTTCTTTCTTTCTTTCTTTCTTTTTTTTTCCCCGAGGCCAGGTTTATCTACATAGCCCTGGCTGTCCTGGAACTTACTCTGTAGACCAGACTGGCCTAGAACTTAGAAATCTGCCTACCTCTGCCTCCCAAGTGCTGTGATTAAAGGCATGCACCACCACCGCCAAATATTTTAATGCAATATATTCTGATTGTGATTTCTCCTTCCCCAATCCTTCCTAGATCCCCCCTCCACACCTCCTCACCCACCCAAATTCACAGCCCTTCTTCCTCTTTTTCATTAGGATACAAACAGGAATCCAAAAAATAAAATTAGATAAAATGAAAGCAAACAAGCCAGAATAGGACAAAACACACCAGAGGAAGAGAACCAAGGAAAAAGCTCCAGAAACAGACAGACACATCCGTACACACAGGAATCATAAAACACAAAACTAGAAACCGTAACACAGAAACAAAAAGCCCTGACAATGCGTTCTGAGACAAAGAATCTCCAGAAGCCACCACTGACTTATTTTGTGTTCACCATGGACTGCACGGCCTTAGGAGCGGGCGCCTGTCCAGCGAGACTCGGCTGGAGAAAAGTCGTTTTTCATTTGCAAGCAGTTATCAACTGGAAATAGATTGTGCAGTAAGGATGCGGCTTGTGCCTGCTTCTCTGGGGGATGGACCCCAGCAGGCTCAGGCCCAGCAGGCTCTGCAGCACAGTCTCAGGGGCTTATATGTCCAGGGGCCCTGGTCAGCAGTTACCTGAGCCCTGGGGGGAGGGATTTGCTAGAAACATCCTGTATTCCAATGATTTTCATTCTGTGCACATTGTCCAGCTGTGGGTCGCCGACCATCAGTGCCGTGAATAGGTAACAGGGGAAGGCTCCAGGTAGGCCTAGCTGGACTTCTCCACGTCCAATTTGATTGGTTGGTTGATTGACACAGAGTCTTCCTATGGTTCCCTGACTGGCCTGAAACTCTCTGTGTAGACAAGGGTGTTTTTGACCTCAGAGATCTCTTTCCTTTCCTCCTAGGTGCTGGGATTAAAGGCATGTGCTGCCACCCCAGCTATTTTTGTTTCTGTGGTTTTGTGTGGTAGAGCTGAGGACTTCGTGTGTGCTTGGTGTGTACTATACTAGGCAATACTGAGACAGGATCTCACGATATACCCCTGGTTGGCTTGGAACTCTCTAAGTACACCCAGATGGCCTTGAACTGGTAGAGACCAGACTGCCTTCGCTTCCTCAGTGCTTGGACAAAAGGTGTGTGCCACCACCTTTGGCTCAAGATGTATTGCTTTTTATTTGTGGGTTTTTGTTTTTGTTTTTTGTCTTTTCGAGACAGGATCTCTGTACCTAGCACTTCTGCCCCGTAACTCACTATGTAAACCAGGCTGGCTTCTAACTACAGATCTTCATCTGCCTCTGCCTCCCAAGTGCTGGGGTCACAGGCATGCGCCACCCTCCCTGGTCATCATTTTTAATTAAAAGGACTCATAAACTTTTAAGTTGTCCTGATATATTTTGCCACGTATCCTTTATAGTCAATGGAAATAGCAAACCTGACATCCTGACACTGATGTTACATATGATGAAGTGTAATTTTGGTCTTAATGATTAAAAGAAAAGGGAAGAGTTCTCTGCCGCCAGATGTGGGTCGTGGTAATTTGGCAATGGTTAAGATGAATTTCCTTAGTTGGTAGAATGGCTGCCTAACATCCAAGACACTCTGGGTTGGAGCCTCGGTACCACATAAGCCATGCCATCCCAGGCCTGTAACTCCAGCTCTAGAGCACAGAGAAGTCAGATGATCACAAGTTCAAGGTCATCCTCGGCTGTACGTTGAATTTGAGGTCAGCAGGGGACTGTGAGAAATTAAGTACAATGAAGTTCCAGTGATGCATCAGAGGCCTCAGTGATGCATCGCTCCTGTAGGGCCTGGATGCCTGTGTCTCCCTCTGCTGCCCGAAGCTTTGTCTCTGTGGTTTAACCTCTCTGTGCCTGTTTCTGTAAAACAAACATAAGTCATGAGAACCTGTGTGAGAAGTTGTGTACTTTTATTTCCTAGATCTTTTTATTTTGTTTTATTTTTACTTGTTTTGAGAAAGGGCCTCAGCGTGCAGTCTTAGCTGGTCTGGAACTCACCATATAGACCAGGCTGGCTTCAGAATCATAGAGATCCACTTGCTTCTGTCTCCTGAGTGATGGCCTTAAAAGCTTATGCCACCACGTCCAGCACTTCCTATCATTCAAGGGCTCCGAGACTCCTGGCACATAGGTTTACTAGGCAGATGTTATCATTGGGCTGGGCGGTGGTGGTATACACCTTTGATCCCAGCACTTGGTAGGCAGAGGCAGGTGGATTTCTGAGCTCAAGGCCAACCTAGACTACAGAGTGAGTTCCAGGACAGCCAGGACTACACAGAGAAACCCTGTCTCAAAAAAATAAAAGTTATCATTGGGTGTTTGGCTCAGAGAGAAAAGACACTTCTTTTCAAGCCTCAGGGGCTGAATCAGGTGTCCAGTCCCCACATGGTGGGAGAAGTGCCTCCCACAGGGGGCCTTTCATTCTCCACGTCTGCATCCTAACATCAGTGAATCCCTACACACACATTCACTAATACATATAATTAAAAACAAAACAAAACACCTGATTTCAGAGGTAGATTCACTTTCTTCTCGCTTGCTGGGAGAGGGCGGGTGGCTGGGTCAGAGAGTAAGTCAGAAGGTCCGGAAGCTCTGACTAGCATTGGGTGCACTGGAAACAGTCAGCTGTGCAGTGCTAGACAGCAGGCGGCCGCTTACACTGTGACTCGGGTGGACATTTCAAATCTCCTCTATGAATTCTCTGAAGTGGCTCAATGGTTAAGAGCACCAGCAGCTCTTTCAGAGCTCAATTCTTAGGGCTCACAATGCGATCTACAATGTGATCTGATGCCCTCTTCTGGCATGCAGGTGTACATGCATAGACAGAGCGCTCATATACATAAAATAAAGAAATAAAATATCTTTTAGAACATCTGCTCTACTCATTCACTCTTGAAGATGTGCAGCTGGACCTCAGTAAATGGCATGCCCCCAAATCTGGGAACAGAGCAGTGTGAGAACTAACTGTTAACTAGAAGAACCGAGAGGCCTCGGGACGGGTGGGATCCCAGCTTGTCTGTATTAAAGACTCAGAAGGAGGCAGTGTCCTGCACTTGTCCCCTGAAGCCGTCTGCAGTTCATGAACTGTCGCGTCTCTGCTTCCTCCTCGCTTGGGTATATCCAGTGCTCATAGCCTGATCCTCTGAGCTGGGAATGTGTTTGAGTCAGGCACATTTTTTTTTAAGATTTATTTATTTTATTTTATATGAGTACACTGTTGCTGTCTTCAGACACACCAGAAGAGGGCGTCAGATCCCATTACAGATGGTTGTGAGCTACCATGTGGTAACTGGGAACTGAACTCAGGGCCTCTGGAAGAGCAGTCAGTGCCCTTAACCACTGAGCCATCTCTCAGCTCCCCGTCTCCCCGCCCTGCCTTGACTGTGGGAGATGGTCCTCACACCCACTAAATGGATGCATGTTTTCTTCCCTCTAGACAAACCGGACACAAAGCAAAGGTCGAGCAAGAAGAGAAGTGTGATCCCACAGATCATCATCACCAGGGCCTCAAATGAGACGCTGATCAGCTATGGATTCCCTGACAGCGAAGAACAGAGAACCATTCGGGAGCACGCCGACTGGGGCCCTTACTCCCGACACAGGAGCCCCAGCACAGTAGCAGCCTATGACGTACACAACACAGAATAAATGAGAGCTCTCGTAGCCGTGGTCCTTTACTGTGACCCGAGTGTCAGCTAAGCCACAGAAGGGCCACCCCTCCCCAACTTTGAAGTTCTGTCTCAGTGACTAGTTTTCCCAAAGTCAGTTTCAGCTTTCTGGGGAGAGAGAGGGGCGGGGCTGCTGGCTCAGAGAGTAAACCCGGTGGTGGTCCTGAAGGTCTGATTGGCACGTGTGTTGGAAACAGCCAGCTGTGCAGTGCTACACAGCGTGTGGCAGCTCACACTGTGACTCAGGTGGACGTTTAAAATCCTCTCCACTCCTCTGCACCTGAAGGTGGAAACAGCTGGAGGTCAGTAATGCCACACCCCCAACCTGGGAAAAGGCTGAGAGGCCTGTTGAGCTCAAGAGTAGAGAAGACCCAGGGCTGGTGGGGTCCTAGCTTGTTCTGAGACTTGTTACTAATGCAAAAGAATGCAATGTGTCCTGGAGTTGAGGGCGTTGGGTACTTGGGACTTTGGCAGTAGCCTATGAATGGCATCTCGTTTGTTTTTTTTTTTTTGACTTATGGATGAGGGGTATTTATAATGAAGGACCACTAGGAATGCCATATTGGTTGGCCTCTATGGGCTAACCAGAGACAGTCGTATGCCGACCAGGATCACAAACACAACCCTCTCCTGTACGAGGGTGAGGGAATCTGCTACCTATAACACATGCCACCAGTTTGTAATATATTCATCATACCAGGTAGAATATGAAATACATACTATCCTATCTAGTATATATGTGCAGGCCTGACAGTATGCATGCATGTATACATACATGCACACACACATTCATACACTTAAATGAGTTTTGTTGTGTTTTATAAGGTGGTATAATGCAACAGGGATCCCCTGGGCAGGCCCATGGTAAGGAGTCCCACTAAGCAATCATGCCACAGGACTATTTAGAAAGTTTACGGGAAGGAGAGTGGAGCAGGGAAGGGGGCAGAGGCACAGAAAGTGGGGAAGGGGGAAAGGCAGAGAGAGGAAGAGAGAGAGAGAGAAGAGAAAAGAACAGGTGGGGACAGGTGGGGACAGAGAAAGAAAGAATGGAGAAGGGGGAGAGAGAATAGGTGATAGAGAGCGAGGGTGTGGGCAGCCCTCGTACAGGCCTGGCTCTCACATGAGGGCAGATGACAATGTAAACTATAGCTAGGTTGCTGTTGCTGGGCTCCTGGGAGGGGCCTACTGGAACTGTCTGCAAGCCACTAACCTTAAAAAATGAGCTGTGTGTAGTGCTAAGGAGTGAGCACAGGACATCACAAAATGCTAGGCGTGTGCTCCAGCACGGAGCTGCAATCCCAATGTGATTGTTTATGAGACAGGGATAGGGTCTCACATCCAATCCAGTCTGGATTGGAACTCACTATATAGCCCAGGTTAGCCCTGAACACACAGCCTCAGTCTCCTGACTGCTGGCTGCAATTAGAGGTGTGTGAGTGTGCCCAAAGGAAAACAGAATTTCAAAGTTAAAAAAAAAAAGTAAAATGGCAAGCAATCTGTTAGAAATCTTGTAGTATTATTATTTATGATTTATTATTAAGATGCTACTGAAAGCCTTCTTTTGCTTTGAAATAGGCTATATACCTCATTCTAGCTTTGAACTCAGACCCTTCTGGCCTCAGTCTCCAGAGTATATGTACATGATTACAGGCATATGCCATCACGTCCAAAGACCAACTAATGTGTTTTAGTATTACCTAAGGAGAGTACCCTCATGGGCCTGCACTCTGGCCATTTAGAAGCAGAAACATTCATCTTCCTAATCAATGTCGCTCTGACCCTCCACAAAGGATCAGAGCTAATCGGTGTTCTGAGCTCCGTTACACAGTACAAGAGCTGAGCACAGCCTCGGAGAGCCACGGGGCTGGAGTTGCTCTCCACTGCTCAGTACCTTAATTCCCAGCTGTGTTCAGAACCAACCAACTGTTCTCAACTCAGGCAGACAAATGCGGAGTGGAAAGGAATAGCAGGAACTGCAGCTCTTTATTTTATCATGTATGATGCCCTGGCTGTACAAGGCTTCCTTCCATCTTGTCCTTGGCTAGTGATGGGCATGAGGTGGCCCCAGGAAGGACTGGGTTCCCAAAAGACCTAGCTTTCAGGGAATGTACCCAACCACTACCAGAAAGCATAGCTCTCATTTGTGGTAGTCTCCTGGTAGAGCAGAAAGCACTGCTGATCGTGGGATTGGCCTCACTTAAATGGGAAACGGAAGAGAAACATTTTCTCCTAGCTTATCAAAACCAATCCGAGTCTTCTGCAGGTTGGCCTACAGATGGTACTTTGAGCAACTTTGTGGAATTGTGACTGCATCTAACGCTAAAAGCCTCTGTGCCCTGGGCAGATCCTCTCCTCCAGGAGAGGCTTAGATATTCGCCAGGTCCAGAACACACCGGAAGTACGTTATGCGCCTGCGCCGAGGGGCGTTACGCCTGCGCGCTGGAAGAGGGCGGCGGGGCGGCACCGGCTTGGGCATGGCGGAGGTGGACCTGGAGTCGGATCAGATCCGACTGAAGTGTATCCGTAAGGAAGGTTTCTTCACCGTGCCTCCAGAACACAGGGTGCGGCGGGGTGCCACTCATACCTCTCCGCGCCGCGGTAAAGTTTGAGGTCCGGCGCTGGAGGGAACGTCAGTCCCGGAGTTGGCCGCGGCGTGTGCAGAAATCCGCAGCCGGGAGGCCGGGGCCGGGGTGGGACCGAGGGGTGCGACCGCGGGTGAGGAGAATGGGAGTCCCGGCGGCTTCCGCAGCCGGGGCTGGCGGGGCTCACCTTGCGTTACCCCGTTCTTGTATGTCCCTTTGGTGTGATGCGGAAGGTGAACTTTAGGGACACCGATTTCTGCCCCCGTAGCCGGTAGGTGGGAAGAGGTCTTCCCAGCAGCCCGCGCATGTTCTAACTTCTTGTTTATGCTTTGCGAAGCCAAGGCACTTTAACGGAGAGCCTCAGAGCACGAGGCGCAAGGCTCACTTAGCTAGTTGCCTCAGAGCACTGCACTGGAAGCTGAAATAGCGAAAGCCGTTTTAAAGGGAGAGAAAATGTACGTGTGCAGTGGTTGATCCTTTAAAAAATGTCAAAGAGCCCTGCGTGGTGGTTCACACCTGTAACCCCAGTCAGGGGTTGAGGCAAGATGATCACTCCGTATTGGAGAACCTGGGCTACAGAGTAAGACCTGGACTCGAAAATAAGCAAAGATACAAAATAGTGGAGATTTTGGGAAAAGGGGAGTATATTCTTTAAGAAATTTGTGGAAAAGTTGACATTTGTTTTGGACCAGGAAGTGTTGCCAGAATTTGGGCAGATCTGACAAGGAATGATATGCCAAACACAGGTGACAGCACAGGGTCATGGTGAAGGGAACTGCAGAATACAGGGGGCCTAGGAGGAGAGGGAGGGAGGGAGAGTGGATCCTGGGGCCATCCTGAGTCAGAGAGTCACAAAACCCAGGGCAGGGCAGTTGAGAAGGGGCTGGCTGACAGAACCCTAACCTTGCTGAGGCCCTTCTGCAGGTATCCAAGGAGTGCTTAGTTAACCCACCTATAAAGGCGCCACACCGTGCGGATGTGTTAGGTTACAGACCCCCAGTAAGACCCCAGAATACTGTGGCTCAGGCAAGCTATTTCTCTGAGCCCTGAAGTCCCACAGGCAGCTGGTTCCCATGAGTGGGCTAACTGTTCCAGTCCGTTGCCTCGCCTGCTCCTCATCCTCACCCCAGCCTGCAAAAGGACTTGGATCAGCTAGCCTCCCTCCATCTGAACGCCCCTTCCCCATCTCGCAAACGAAATCTCTGGATAGATCTCCTCACACATGAAAGGTCGTGTCTGTGTTGGAGGCTGGATTCTCCGGCACAGAGGTTTTTGTGTCCATGGCTTGTGGCTGTTTGTTGTTAGACAGCAGACATGTGGAACACCGAGTTGGAGGGAAGGGATACTTAGGCCACCTTCAGTATGCTTCAGTCTTTCTTTCTTTCTTTCTTTCTTTCTTTCTCTCTCTCTCTCTCTCTCTCTTTTTTTTTTTTTTTTTTTTTTTTTTTTTTTTTTTTTTTTGGTACAGGGTTTCTCTGTGTAGCCCTGGCTGTCCTGAAACTCACTCTGTAGACCAGGCTGGCCTCGAACTCAGAAATCCTCCTGTCTCTGCCTCCCAGAGTGCTGGGATTACAGGCATGCGCCACCACTGCCCGGCTGCTTCAGTATTTCTAAATGATTCCTGTGGTGTCTGCCCCCTTCGCTCGTCAGAAAAGTCCAAATACATGGTTGCTTTTCTGGTTGACAAGCAAGATGCAAGCATGTTTCTCAGTGCCTGGTATGGGTGAGACGTCTCACTGTGCTGTTAGCTTCCAGATGCCCACACTGGCTGCCTCTCTTTCAGCTGGGAAGATGCCGCAGCGTTAAGGAGTTTGAGAAGCTGAACCGGATTGGCGAGGGCACCTATGGCATTGTGTGTGAGTGGCCAAGAGGAAGCTCTGTTGGGACCGGAAGGCTCATGCCGTACTCCGCGCCAGGCCAGAGCTCACTCCTGAACTTTAATCCCTGGAGTGATACTTAAACATAAGCATCAGGTTGCTAATGTCAGCAATCCAGATGTGTGGCTATGCAGTGGAGGTAACTGACCAGTAGAATCCACTACTTCCAAAAGCTCCTAGTAGCTGTATAGCTGTGAGGCTTTTCCCAAGTATTTGGAAGTTGCACATGCCAACAAAATGCTTTGTAAGCCATTATTATATAAAATAAGTCTTCCCTCTCTAGATAGACTACCTTCCTTGGTATTGGAAGATTGCACAAGTGAACTCAGCAGTAGTCTGCATGGGAAAGGGCTTGCTTGGAGAGCTCTCCACATGAGTTGCTGGTGGCCAGGTTTCCGCCCAAGAGCAAACTGGAAACTTCCCCAACCCAGCTCAAATGAGAATTCCCAAGTTCATATCTTGAGAATGGAGGAAGCACTGAGTGTTGCTGGACATTACCTTGTCAGAGAGGAAAAAGAATTTCAGTAAACTCTTAAAGAGAGGTTCCCATGTGGCAAGGTGGGGCTGTGACAATTTGAGATGGTCTCCATCATACACGTGCTCCTGTTTCAGATCGGGCCCGGGATACCCAGACAGATGAAATCGTTGCCCTGAAGAAGGTGCGGATGGACAAAGAGAAAGATGGTGAGCTGGGAACAGGATGCAGGCCCACCCGGCCCTCCTGGGGTGTCAGCAGGCCCGGAGGTTCCTCAGGACTGACACTGCAGAGGGCACTGTAGTTAAGGAGCCGGCCCAGCCTGTCACCGCAGCTGGAAGTGAGCTACGAGCCCTTTTAGTCCTTCCTCACCTTGGCCAGCTGTGCACATTTTCTCCAATCCCTTTTGCACCCCCACCCCCAGGGAGGTCACTGTCACCCTCCACATCTGCCAGTAGCCCCGCCCACTAGCTGTAACTGTCCCTGACTGGAGGATAGCGCGTGTGGTGGCCCCAGTGGCGTTCACTGAGCACCTCTGCTTGCAGGCATCCCCATTAGCAGCCTTCGTGAAATCACACTGCTCTTGCGTCTCCGCCATCCGAACATTGTGGAGCTGAAGGAGGTGGTTGTGGGCAACCACCTGGAAAGGTGTGTGGTTTCCTGAGCCTATCCCACACAGAAGGGTCTGTCTCCCAGGGTTGACCTTCCCACAGCAGGCACAGACCTCTTTACCTACTAAGAAGAAAATAGAAGAAGCCACGTCTTCTCTCTCTCCCGTCTAGCATCTTCCTGGTCATGGGTTACTGTGAACAAGATCTGGCCAGCCTATTGGAAAATATGCCAACACCCTTCTCGGAGGCCCAGGTGTGAGAGGGAGGCGCTTCCCAGATGCTGCCTGGTTGGTGGATGGCTGGTGTTGACTGTGACAGCTGGCAGTGAGTCACCCAGTGCAGTGCCTCCTGCGGCATCTGCTGCATGGGCTGCTCGGCCCCAGGGCATCTCGGTCCGAGGCAGGCAGGCCACTGGAAAGGGACTGGAGAAATAGCTCCGGGTGGGGTGCGTGTATGCATGCAAGTGTGGTGCTGGCGTTGGGATCCTGACGTCCATGTAAATGTTAGGAGGGTGTGCATGGCAGCCTGTCTGCAATCCCAGGGTAAGTTCTAGGCCGGCTGGCAAGGTAGAACAGCTACATTTGGTCAGCCCTGGGTTCAAATGAAAGATGCTGCCGCCATATACAACTCAGAAAGAAGTCAGTGTCCACCTCTTTACTGTTAGACTAGTGCACACATACCCACCAACATGTGCACCACATACATGGTCATATGTGTGTGTGTAGGTGTAGAGATATAGATAGCTAGAGATAGATAGATAGATAGATAGATAGATAGATAGATAGATAGATAGGTAGGTAGTAAGTCTGCTGCGTCACTAAGTTGTGCAGCCCATAGCAGCAGCCACACCCTGGAGGCTGCTGGTGCCCTCCAGCAGTGCATCCAAGCTCTCCAACTGTGCCTCTGGACCTCTCTCCTCATAGGTTAAATGCATCCTGCTACAGGTGCTTCGCGGCCTTCAGTACCTGCACAGGAACTTCATCATCCACAGGTGGGCGGGGGCAACCAGGAGGAAGGCACCCTGAGGGGTGGAAGGGAGTGGGCCAGGTGTCTCATTCCAAATATATTCAGGAGAGGAGAAGTCTGACTGCTCCCAGGCAAGGCTCTTAGATCAAACGAGGCCCTCACTTGTCTGGGAGTAGACGGTGGGTGGGTGGGTGGGTCGGGAGGCAGCAGCTGGAAGTCTTCAATAGCGAGCACCTACCCAGACTCTTTGGCCAGTCTCTGGAGATGCCTGTGAGGCCTGGAGCCCGCGTGTTTGTCCTTTGTGCTGGGGCTGCTGTAGCAAGACAAGGCTGAAGGAGCCGTGGTCTCCACACACCTTCGAGACTTTGGAAAACCCCAGTTAAGTGCCAGAAAAGTGTGTCGGACTGTGGTGACAGCCTGGTTATCCTCTGGGAACTCACTGTCTGGGTAAACATTGCTCTCTTTCTGACTCAGGGACCTGAAGGTGTCCAACTTGCTCATGACAGACAAGGGCTGTGTAAAGACAGGTGGGTGCTGGGTGTGGCCCTGCGTGTGTGGATGTGGGTTTCTCTGAGCATGCCTTTTGGGGTGGCTCTGGAAACCTGTGATGACGTGTCTGTTGTCCGAGCCCCAGGCCACCTTAGTCCAGTCTCTCTCCAGACAGCAGCTTGTTTGTCCTCGTGAGTGATCATGTTTTCTCCTCTCCCCTCCACTGCAGCCGATTTTGGCCTGGCTCGGGCCTATGGTGTTCCAGTAAAGCCAATGACTCCCAAAGTCGTTACCCTCTGGTGAGTCCCTTAGAGTCTCGGTGGCCCATAGGGATTCATATGTCTTCCACAGCATCCTTATGTTGAGGCAGATGCTTCAGAAGGGCCTCGAGAATCTAGAAACTGTGTGGGGATGCACAAACTGCTCATCAGGGGTCCAGACCACCTGTTCTGAACAGAGCTAGGCTCAGTGGCCTCAAGAACTCTGCTCTGGGGTGCTGGAGAGATGGCTCAGCAGTTAAGAGCACTGACTGATCTTCCAGAGGTCCTAAGTTCAAATCTCAGCAACCACATGGTGGCTCACAACCATCTGTAAAGAGATCTGACGCCCTCTTCTGGTGGGTCTGAAGATAGCTATAGTGAACTTACATATAATAATAAATAAATCTTAAAAAAAATCCAAATTTAAAAAAAAAAAAAAAAAGAACTCTGCTCTGTTCAGGTGAAATGACATTCCCTGCTGGACAGCGGTTGTGCCTTTAATCCCAGCGCTCAGGAGGCATAGGTAGGCAGTGTCGAGGCCAGGACAGCCAGGGCTGCATGAGAAACCATGACTTGGAAAAAAACCAAAAACACCCAGAGAAAGAAATGCCACGGTACACTGAAATAGCCATAAACAGCCTGGCTCTGTCTCAGGAAGGGAAGGTAGCTTTCTGCAAGTTCTTTTTCTTTGGGGGTGGGGTGGGGCGTATTATGGGGGTTTCGAGAATTTCTCTGTCTCTGAAACTCTCTGTAGTCGAGGCTGGCCTTGAACTCCTAGACTGCTGGGGTTAAAGGTGCGCTCCAGCACTGCCCGGCCGGCCGGCCTGCTGCTGAGGTCGTTTTTAATGCAGGATGAGGCTATGCCTAGGGCAGGACATTGGTGTCCCTCACATCCTCATCGGCATCCTCACATGGCCTCAGCCGTGTGCTGACAACCATTGGAAAGCTGACGGCGGCTCGTGTCTGCTTGGATCCCTGGTTCTCAGGGACAGGCATGGTGGCTCTCAGGCTTAGGGTAGAGGCTCGTCCAGGGCCACTGGGGACCTGAGGGGGCTCAGGCTGAGGGAGAAGAGCTGGCCAGAGGCAAACGGGGCCTTTGTCTGCAGGTACCGAGCCCCAGAGCTGCTGCTTGGGACCACCACCCAGACCACCAGGATTGACATGTGGTAGGTGTGGCCTCTGCTCCTAGGGCCTCAAGTCGTGTGGCCCTGGAGGTCAGCCCTGGTCAGGGGTAGCAGGACTGGTGGTGGTGGTGAGCCAGACTGCGTTGCCCAGGGGAGCACAAGAACATGGCTGGGGTGCTCACTGGCTTGGGCCTCAGGTTGTCACGAGGCCCTTCAGGCTTGGGGGGAGAGCCTTGTAGTCGTTTGCCTGCTTCTTCATGGCTATGTTGATAACAGAGCTAAGCAGAGATCGGCCTCGTCTACAGGGCTGTCGGCTGCATCCTGGCAGAGCTGCTGGCCCATAAGCCCCTTCTCCCTGGCACTTCTGAGATCCACCAGATCGACCTGATTGTACAGTTGTTGGGGACACCGAGTGAGAATATCTGGCCGGTGGGTGTTACAGACAACCCTCAGTCCCCGTCCATGCCTGGTGGCTCTGTCGCTCCAGCCCCTGCCTCTTACAGGGTTTCTCTAAGCTGCCCCTGGCCGGCCAGTACAGCTTGAGGAAACAGCCCTACAACAACCTCAAGCACAAGTTCCCGTGGCTCTCAGAAGCCGGACTTCGTCTGCTCAATTTCCTCTTCATGTATGACCCTAAGAAAAGGTAGACCTCGCCCGAGGGCAGCTCTGTGGGCCCTGCCGCAGGAGGATAGGGCCCTTGCTTCTGCAGAGATGGAACGACACTTAAACCCAGATCCTTAACTCACCTTCTGTGGTGTTGGGAATGGGAGCTAAGGCCTTCCCTGCACACGCCAGGCAAGCAGTCTAGAACTGGGCCAGCTCAAGTCAACAGACCTTTTAAAGATGGCTTCTTACAACACAGACCATAGATGCCCACTTCCCAGACACACACAGACACCCATAGGTGCCAGGTGTCCATTTGAGTGGCCCTGGGTCTTAGAGCCATTCTGAGCTCCCTGTCAGTGTCTATGTCTTAACCCCCATTTGTTGGAAATTGAACTGGGCTGTTGAGCTTGGCTCTGCCTTGAGTGAAGTAGGCCTGACTAAGGCCAAAGGTCACTGTCATTGTCCAGGGCAACAGCAGGAGACTGCCTGGAGAGTTCCTACTTCAAGGAGAAGCCCCTGCGTAAGTTCTCCAGATCTCCTCAGGTTCTCGTAGGGGCTTGACAAGAAGCCGTTTGTCCCTATTGGGTGGGTACCCAGGGCAGGCTCCACAGGGGAGAAGGAGGGGAGCAGCTGGGTCGGGGCCTGCTTAGGTGAGGAGGCCTGTCTAGCCCCGGAGCCTGGCCCCCAGGAGCCCCCCTCCAGGCCAGCCCTGACGCTGCCCTTCTCCTGCAGCCTGTGAACCGGAGCTTATGCCTACCTTCCCCCACCACCGCAATAAGCGCGCTGCCCCAGCCGCCACGGAGGGGCAGAGCAAGCGATGCCGGCCCTGAGTGGGTCCAGCCCACCCCTGCACATCCTCACGGATCATCAGCCAACGACTGGGAGGCCCCGCCTCCCAACAGGCCCTCGCTCCTGCAGTTGGCCGTCCTCTTCAGCTGCTCCTCCCTGATACCTCTTCTGTGTCCAGATGCAGAGGGGAGTTATAGGCAGGGATGCTGCTGAGTGGGATTCCCAGGACAGACTGGGCTGTTGTAGTACCATCTGGTGGTATATCTTGTCTGTCAGTGAAGCCCCGCTTCTGGGGGTGGGGGAGTGGGGGGCGGACAGAGCTAGTGCAGAGGCCCCTAAAGGGCTCAGTGTGTGTGGGAACTGGAGCTGGGCACTAGCCTGGAATGAGCAGGCCCAGGAGATCACAACTGTTCTTGCTTGGTAACTAGGAGCTGCCCAGGACACATAGGCTATAGCAGCGACCCTGGGCAGGGCTGCTGGGGCCTCGGGTAGGAAGGTAGGAGCAAGGGTTAGTTGGAGAAGGATACTTTGAAGACTGTAGGAATGAGAGTCCTTTTTGGATGTGGCTGACACTGGTGCCCAGGGAGAGAATTGGTGGACTGTTTTTCTAGGGGTGGATAAAAAGCCTTTCCGGTGGACAGTTTGGCAATCCTTTAATGTACTGTGGGGTTTCGATCCATGCAACATAGACAGTGTCCTCTGAGGGCCTGCATGAGGAGAAGGAACAGGGTTGGCTGAGGGGGACAGTGTCCTCTGAGGGCCTGCATGAGGAGAAGGAACAGGCTTGATTGACGGTGACACCAGAGGAAGTGTTGCAGAGTGGTGATCTCTGCCTGAGCCTCCAAGTGGTTGATGAAAACCCAACCCTTCCTGAACATTAGCAGTTTAGGGACCCCAATGAGGGGTCCTGGGCCACCCCCTGGGCGATGAGGGTATATCTGGTTAACTGTACCCAGAATGAGCTATGTGGGTGTGGGCTGCTTTTTGGCCTGTACATGCTCACCTCCCCTTTGGCGGGTAGGCAGCTGATGGCTGAGAATCATTCCTGCTGGGTAGGGGGACAGTTCCTCCCACTGCCTGCGAATGCGCCTCCTACCATTTTTGCAGTTCTGTGCCTCCTTGGTAACAGCAGAGGTGAACCGGGGTCCTCACAGCTAAGCAAGCTCTGCTCTGTCAGACCCTCCCACATGGCCCAAAGCTAACTCGGGGATTCCATGTCACCTGCAAGTTCCAGGGTGAGGATTTTTCTGCACGTGGAGAGAGGGACATACACATCCTCAACCACAGTCTACAGGGATCAGGTAGGGAGCCTCAGGCAGTTGGGAGGGCGGAGTCCCTCTGAGTTTGGGTACTATAACACAAGAGAACCTGGACGTGTCCACCCAGCTCATCTGGGCATGAGGATAGGGACATGAGGGAAGGATCTTGTTGACTGAGCTCGGCCTGCTGCACCAGGCGAGACAGCACCAGGCAAGAGCCTTCTGTGAAGGCTCTACCCTCTTTCAGCTGCAGGTCCCGGACTCCCCTGGGGAATAGGAGGGCCAGCCAGTGGCCTGGGCCCTTTTCCAAAAGAAGCACCATGGAAACGGTCCCCAAAACTCTTGGGGTCCATCTGGGCCTAGGGATGGGCCCCAGAACTGTCATAGAGCAGGTTATCCACCTGTGCTCGTTGCAGCCACAGGCGTCTCTGGTTGTCACCAAGAAGTATGCGCAGTGAATGAGTTGGGCGGCAGGCAGAGAGGGCTGTGCAGTGGGTGGCGTGTAGCTGGCGACAGGTGTCACAGCAAAGGGTGGGCAGGTTGCCAGGGCTCAGGCAACTGTGTGCCTGGTAGCTCAAAGGCTCCACAGCAGGCCCATAGGCCGAGGGTGCTGCTCCTTCTGCTTGCCTGTGTCGGGGGCTGGCTTGCCCAGGGCTCGAAGGGGATTCTGGAGGAGCTAAGTCCCCTGACTGACTCAGCTCACGGCGCAGAGAGAGGAAGGAGAAAGCAGAGGGTTCTGGCTCCAGCTCCTCTTCCAGAGCCCCATATGGCGGGCTACTGGCCCGATGCATATCATCAGCTGGTGCTTCCCAGGGCTGGCTTCCAGAGCCCCATAGTTTGGCACTCTGCTCCCAGAGTGGTGGCCTGTAAGCCAGTTCCACAGGAGGCGAGTCCAGCCCCGGGGAAGGCTCACCGTACAGACTGGCCTCTGAGCTCTCATCTTCCTGCAGGTCCTGATACAGGTCCACCGAGGCCCCGTAAGCGGCAGACGTGCCCCGAGGGGGCAGGGGTGGTGGCTCCTCATCTTGGGCCAGCCGCTGCTGCAGCCAGGCTACACAGGAGGCTACGTCCCCACTAGCCCGGCGGGCTCGGAGCAGCTCCTCAGCCGGAAGCACGCTGGTACCCAGCTGAGTCAGCACCTCACCTAGGATCTCACACTCCAGCCGGAGGGCAAAGCAGCCCAGGGCCACCTGTATCAGCTGGCAGGCAGGGGGCGGGGTGGTCACCATTAGGCGGTGGTTGTCCCTGCGCACGTAGCCCATCTTCTGGAAGCTTCGAGTCAGGAGTTCTTCAGAGAGTACCCCCTTCAGCACGTGCACATAGCCCCCTGAGAAGGTCTGGAAAGAAGGGGCTTGGTCAGGCATGCTCGTCCAGAAAGGCTCCTGACACAGCCTGTGTGCACTCAGGCCTGCCTTGGCCTTGGTGCACTGCTGATGCCTGTGTTCACACCCACACACACCCCCGATACGGTTTTCATCTGTCTGGAGTGAGTTTGGCTGTCAGACATTTTCTTTTCCTCCAAGGGAGAACCTAAGAAAGCATCATGTCACTGAGCCCTAGCTTTAGGTGGAGACAGGGTCCTCATTGTACAGTCCAGCTTGACCCTAGACACTGTCCTCCTGCCCCGGCCTACAGGAATATGCCACCAACCTCTCTGGTAGGTAGCCTCTTAGAGTCGGCTCTGCCCTTGTTTTTGTCTCCTCCCACAACGGTAGCATTCCAGAACGTCTTATGTGCTTTCTAGACCCAAGCTACCTATGGAACCAAACATCAGGGTTTAAGTTTGGGTTTTCTAAGTGTGAGCGTCTACAACAGCTCTAGGTATCCTTGGAGCACATCTGTGTATAGCACCCTTAGGGAGAGCACATCTACACACAAGGAGCACTGGCCAGAATACCCTGCTTAGGGAGAGCACGTCTACACACAAGGAGCACTGGCCAGAACACCCTGCTTAGGGGGAGCACATCTACACACAAGGAGCACTGGCCAGAACACCCTGCTTAGAGAGAGCACATCTACACACAAGGAGCACTGGCCAGAACACCCTCCTTAGGGAGAGCACATCTACACACAAGGAGCACTGGCCAGAACACCCTCCTTAGTTATGGCTTTGCACCTTGGCTTAAGAGAAAAGGGGCTTTCCCCTGAAGCCACACAGCTAGCAGGCTTTCTCCATGCCAGCCCCTTCCTGACACCCTGAACTATTCATTGTCAAGGCCACGCCTGGCTGCCTCTGTCCCCTGGGGCCGATGGGTGGGCCTCCAGCCTGGCAGAATTGAATGAAAGTCCTGGGATCTCTGGTTTCCCTGCGGAGCAGCAGGCTGGTGGGGTGTGGAGGGGGTGACGCTGCCATGACAACCAGTGGAGGTTTACCTCGCCCACGTGCTTTCTGACGTCATTGCCTTCCCACTCAAAATTAGCTCAGAGCGGCCCTGCCCCCTCTAGGTGGTCGGCCATCTGACCTAAGGACTCAGCCAGCCCTGGACCTAACCTGGACCCAGGCAGGAACAAGATCCCTACTGTTCCTGAACTCCCGTTCTCTTCCCAGTCTTAGCGGCCTCCTTTTACAGATGGGACCAGTCTCCATCCTAGAGGAGTTAGGATGACCATAGGACATCAATACCTCCCTCACCCACCCACGTCTACCCTAGAATTTCTATGGCAACTAGGTCAGTGAGACTACTTGGAGGACAGCCATGTAAGTTCTAGGTGATGACTGGTGGGCATGCATCCCAACACGCCCGCGACCCCTCAGCGCAGAGCCCTCCCCTGATGAGGGCCCGCAGCCCCCAACAGTCTGGACGGGAGTGAAGGAGCATCGCTCACCATCCATACCTTGATAGTGGTGAACTCCTTTCTCCAGGGCAGCAGGTACAGGTGCACGGCGGCCAGCTCCAGGAGCTCGAAGGCGCGGGCCAGGTCGCGGAGGGCTGGTGCCAGGTCAGCTCGGCCCCACAGGCCATCAGTGAACAACGCCAGCGCGTCGTCCTGCAGCGCCCCGTGCAGGTCGAAGTCCTCCACCAGAATCTGCCAGAGCACCGCGCGCAGCGAGGGGTCGCCGCAGACCCCCGCGCGGCCGCGCCGCAGCTCGCGCTCCAGGCACAGGCGATAATCCTCCGACAGCGAGCTGCTGCCCATCCTGATGGAGCGCGGGACGAGGTGTCAAACCAGAGACCACGTCACCCAGCAACCCCAGGGCCCCCTCCAACCTTGAAATGGGGACTGCTTAGCAAGTCTCAGAATCTATGGTCCCCTGACGTGGACGCTGGCAGCTCAGTGGTCACAGTATGCATAGCGTCCCCTCCCCTCCCCAGGAGACCTTCAGCCCGGCTTGCTGAGCGTCCTTGTAGCAACAGCACGGCTCCCACCAGCTGAACCTCTTGTAACCAGAATCCCTCTCCCGCTAACCGTCCCCGTGGGCGGCGGTGCTACCTGCTAGTCGCCAGCTATCCCAGAGAGCTCCGCTTGGGCCTGGGTCTATCCTCGCTCTTCCGCAGAGTCAAGCCCGCCCCTTGGCCTTTGGCGTGACGTTAGGGGGCGAGGCTGGAGTCGGGTGCCGCCCTTTTGGCTAAGTAGGGTGGTGGCGGTGTAGGCGTGGCCTGGGCAAAGCTGGGCGTGGCCCTCCCTTGCAGCTCACCTTTTGAAGTCCCCTCAGATTCACTGTCTCCAGTCTTTCAACTATGAATGGGAGTACACAGTGGGCGTATAATACAGTCGCCAAGATGTGCCCAGCGGAGCGGGTCTGAACTAGGCTGGACTTTGGCTCATCAAGTCAACTTACAGAATAGCCAAATACCACCGGCGAGGCGGGGCCTGTCTAGGCGGGCAGATCAGACCAGAGGAGGTCAAACACAAGTATTTAAGTACAATTTAAAACGGGTGGGGCGGTGGATTGCCCAGTGGGTATGAGCACCTGCGTGGCAGCTCACAACCTAAAGTCTCTATCTAACTCTAGTTCCCAGCATCCACTTCTGGTCTCTGCCTCTGGCACGCATTTGATGCACATACATGCAGACAAAACACGCACAGAAGAGGAGGTCCCTTCGGAGTGCCTCTGCAGGCTTTGTTGTTGTTGTTGTTTGTTTGTTTGTTTGTTTTCGAGACAGGGTTTCTCTGTATAACCCGGAACTTACTTTGTAGACCAGGCTGGCCTTGAAAAGAAATCTGCCTGCCTCTGCCTCCCAAGTGCAGGTGGGCACCACCACTGCTGCAAGGCTAATTTTCTTTTCTTTTCTTTTCTTTCTTTCTTTCTTTCTTTCTTTCTTTCTTTCTTTCTTTCTTTCTTTCTTTCTTTTTTTTTTTTTTTTTGTTTGCTTGTTTGTTCCTCTGCAGGCTTTGTTCCCTGGCCTCTGGTACTTCATTTCTTAGTCCCTGAGAAAATTGACTAGTGGGTATTTGAGGTAGGATGACTGTTTATCCTTCAGGACAGGGTACTTCTTAAGTGTGTGGCCTTCAGGCCTTCAAAACTGACCTGCATCCTGTATTCACCAAGAATTAGTCTGGGTGACCTCAGGGCAACTGTCCCTCGACTTGCTGTGGTCTTAGGCGATTCACTCAGGACCTAAGGCTCCTTCTCCTTAGTCCTAAGACCTAAGCTTCGCGTAAGCAGGGTCTTTTGCTCTATCCAATCCTGGACAGCCTGTGCCCTCCTCTCTCCAGGTCAGCAAACCTAGGCCAAGTTTGATAAAATAGACCCTGGCATAGGAAAGGTATCTGTCTTCTTGAATTTCCCAGAGCCAAAGTACTGCAAAGAGTGTAACTAAGTAGGCAGCAATCCTCAGGCACCGAACAGAGGTCTTTTGTTGTGGGCTCACCAATCCTTAGCTGGCTTTTGAGGCTGCTTCAACTCACAGTGACACAGTTTAACTTCTGGCAAATCATAAAGATTCCATGCCTGCCTTGTTTTAAGACAAGCCCGGATCCCAGCTGCAGCATAATGAGGGAGTTGACAGAATAATGAGGCCTTGGGGGCAGGGGTGTAGCCCAAAGGTAGAACAATTGCCTAGTCTGTGTAAGGTCCCAGGTTCAGTCTCTAGCATTGCAAAAAACTATGTTGCACTATTGGCAAAGCTAATGTTCACCTGCAAATGTGTTGGTTTTTTTTTCCACTTGTGATTTAGAGATTATTTTGGATTGGGATGAGCCTTGAACTAATAATATTGATGTTCTTACCCCACCCCCTCTGTGTGTGTATAGCCCTGGCTGTCCTACCACTATCTTTGTAGTCCAGGCTAGCCTAGAACTCAGAGAGCCACCTGCCATTGCTACTTTTCTTGCTATCCCCGGGCACACAATGTGTGCTATGCACATCTCCCTCAACCCAATGCCTGTGTAGTTTTTTTTGTTTTTGTTTTTTGTTTTGTTTTTGTTTTTGTTTTTTCGAGACAGGGTTTCTCTGTATAGCCCTGGCTGTCCTGGAACTCACTCTGTAGATCAGGCTGGCCTCGAACTCAGAAATCCACCTGCCTCTGCCTCCCAGAGTGCTGGGACTACAAGCATGCGCCTCCACCACCCGGTCCAACTTGAATTTCTTGATTGTGGTTTTTAACGTCTTTTATGCCAGTTAGAATTTTTTCTTTCCTTATTAAAGAGTTTTTCTGTGTAGCTCAGCTGGCCTAGAACCTGATTCCTCGGCTTCTGCCTATGGAGTGTGGGTTATAGGCATGACGCACCTGCTGGGTCTGGTTACTGTGATTTTTTTCCCTCTGTACATAGCTAACAGTAGCAGTTGTTACTGTTTCTGTAGTTCTGGGTTTGGGCTACTTCTTGTTACTATACAGGATTTTCAGTGGAAAGATTGCTCTTCATGTTCTATGGAGGAACCATAGCTTAGAAATGTCGACGGACTAACCCAAAGACACAGCTTGTTCTCTCCTTCAGCCAGCCACAAATGACAAGCTGGCACTCCACAAGGACAAGGGCACGTTTAGTCAGACCGGGCCCCATGGTAAGAAGCACCGGAGTAAAAGAATTCAAATTAGGCATCTCCCAGGCACTGCCAGAACCGAGGAAGTTGGAGGTCAAGGTGGAGGCGCAGGGTCAACACCACGCCAAGGAAATCCCTACAGAGGCTGGGACAGGCAATGTCTGTGGATGTGCAACCGCAATCTTCAGAAAACCAGGTCAGCTGGTGTGAGCCAGAGGGAAACTCAGCAGGAAGGGTCATGGCTGAGAACCCAGCTCATAGTGACCCAAGGAAGCTGTGTGTAGAATAAGCACACGCCTCAGAAGGCACAGGCGATCCTTGAAGACAGCGTCTTCACAAGCAACACCGCGGCAGCAGATATGGGAGGACAGCTGGCTGGTTAAGTTCCTGTGGGCGGCTGGGGCTGAGGGCTAGATGGAAGAGTGCCTGTCTGGCATGTAGAAAGCCTGGTTCCACTCAGGACATTACATAACTCAATGACAGCAGGGCTGGTGCACTTCTCAGCTGGAAGGTAGCTGATGACCAGGCAGGAGAATCCGAAATTCAAGGCTATCCTCGCAGTAAAGCAAGCTAGGGAGTATCCTTGAATATAATAAGGCCCTGTCTTTAAAGAGGGCAGGGCAGTCAGCTGGATGGGTTATAGGGCACACCTTAGATCCCAGCATTTGGGAGGCAGAGACAGGCAGATCTCTGAGTTCAAGGCTAGCCTGGTCTATAGAGGAAGTTCCATCCAGGACAGCCAGGGCTAAACACACACACACACACACACACCTGGTGTGTGTGTTTTCAAAAAGAACAAAATTTGTATAAAGACTAGAAAAGCAATAGAGTATTGGCTGAAATGTTTTCTAATTGTCTATAAGAAATTCACAGGCAAAGTTAATTCTGCATTCTGAGTTTCAGTTAAAAATGACACACAGAGGATTATCACCTACACACGAATCACCCCTTCTTAGTGCTATGGTCCGCGGAGCAGCACTGTGGTCTCCCCAGGGTGTGCCCCATGTATGTCCTAATCTTATCCGAACCCTACAGGTGCTCTCAGAATGAAGACTTGCGTTATTAGCCATGGTTCCGTGAAGTGGGGCTTTAAAACTGACTTGAATGTCGGAGCCCAAGTCTGCAGCAGGTAACACTAACAGAGCTCAAAGTTCCCTCAAAGTTCCCTGGCATTCACATCCAAGGACTTCCCAAGAGCATGAGTCTCTAGGAGCCAGCGGCGTCGAGTCCAAGTCAGCTGAAACACACGGCTTTTTAATATCCATTCATTCATTTGGGTTTTGAGACAGGGTTTCTCTGTGTAGCTCTGGCTGTTCTGGAACTCACTCTGTAGACCGGGCTGGCCTTGAACTCACGGAGATCTGCCTGCCTCTGCTTCCCAAGTGCGGGGGATTAAAGGAGTGCGCCACCATGCCTGACTTGAACCTTTATTTTTTATGTGTATGGGTGCTCACGTGCCCATGAATGAGGCCCAAAGAGCACATGGATCTCCTAAAATTAGAGTTTCAGATGGTCGTGAATTGGTACAGATGTAGTTGCTGGGAACTGAAACCTGGTTAAGAACAATTGCTCTTAACTGCTGAGCCATTTCTCTGGCCCAGCTGAGACACAAGTTCGTGCCTCAGTAATAGTTGGACATGGGGTTGAAATTCCTCAGGGTGCGACAGTGCAAGTTAGCACTAGCCTGGCTGTTCCTGATGCTGGTGGGAAGAAAGTGCCAGAGTTCCTGGCCCATTCCCAATCCACAGAGGTCACTTCCAGAGGTCAAGTGCCCCAGGAACTGTTGTCCTGGCCAGGCTGACCTGGGCCCACCACTTGCTTTTGGTGTCATGGTCTCAGGCTTCTATTGCACCATTTGTAGCCTGGCCTCTTAGGTAGGTCAGCTGACCAGGCTCAGGGATGCATGCACTCTCTTTCCTTGTAGGTTTGGAACACAAGTGTTCAATAAATGCCCAAATACAGTTACATACAGCTTTACTCCAAGAGTCTCCAACAACCCCACTACTTGTCTAGTCTGGGACTGGAAACCCCGTATCCTGCCACTCACCCCCTTACAGCCATGGGTACTTCCTTTCCTGGCTGGGGCAGCTTGCCTCCCTGGAAGATGTTGCCTGTGTTTGGATGCCAGCATCACCCTTGGGCCCCAGTAGAATCAAAGGGCATTACTATGTGTCCCTACATGTGGGATGGTACTGTGGGACATTCCATTGTGTGTGAGTAGGATGAAGATTACTCAGACACCTTCAGGAAACTGCTGTGGGCTCAGGACTACAGTACTGACTCAATGCTAGCCCTCCTAATGATACCCTGCAGACATTTGCTATCCCAGATGGGGAAGTCCACACTTTCCTAGCTGGAAACAGCCCTGGGAAGAAACTGCTTCTGTGCAGAGCTCTGGGTTGGGCTGTGGCCCCTCGTTACCCTGTCAGCCGTGATCTCTGGGAGAGTGGCAGAGGCTGTTTGTGTTTCAAGTCCTGCCTGCCTGGTAGGTAAGTGAGCAAGTCACATGGACTTAGATGGAGTGGCTTCTTTATTTTAGGCTGAGTTGGTGGCCATTTGGAGACAGAACAGTCTAGGGGCTGACCTTTAGACTCTGACATTGAAGAGCCTGTACAACTGTGTGTGTTAGCTAGTGTCCTGAACATAGTTCACTGTCCCCATCCAAGATAAGCCCAGGTCAGGACGTCCTGCATCTCGGTAGGAGAAAGGCTCATATCCCAGGCCTGAGCAGTGACACCCGGGCCAGCAGAAGCAAACAGCAGTTTCTGCCTGGTAAATAGCCAGCAGCCCCCCATGACCTGCACCCAGTCCCCCGGGGCAGTGTAAAGCCAGCCCACTTGTTACTAGCAAGAAGCTGGCTTACACCGACTTGGGCTGTCTCAGGAGACTAGCGGAGTGTAAGAGTAGATTGGCCTGGCACGGCTCCCAATGCCCATTTCCGTGCCGATACCCAGTAGGGGCTGCCTAGTGTCCACGAGAATGGGTCAGGGCCATCAGGTCTGCTGGAGGCCCATCAGTGTTGCAGCTCCCCAGGGAACGGCAGCTAGATTTCTCCTATGGGGCCTGAGAGGCAGGCCCAAGACTGAGCAGGCCTGACTCAGATAGCCATGTCCTAGGCCTCCAGGGCAGATGTAAAGAAGGTGGGCAAGAGCTATAGAGTGCCAGCACAGCAGGCTGGCCTCCGGTGTCCCCAAGCCAGGTACACAGTACAGTCTGGAGGGCCTGCGGCTCCTTTGGTCTGAGGTCCAGCCACCACTACTTGTCCAGCCGTCCCCGGGACAGAAGCTCCACATAGCTCAGGGCACTCTGCAGTGATGTCAGGCAGTACCCTTCCTCTCCAATCAAGTACCTGTGTGAGGTGAGGAAGGACGGGGCGCCTGAGAGGACAGACAGGCAGCCTAGTCCTCCGGAGGGCAACATCTTCCCTTCTTGCTTGGCCAATGACATGGCCACAGGTCACATTGTTAGAGAGCTGGGTCAGGGCAGGCCTTTCTCCATTGCCAGTCCTGGTCCTGCCATGGCCCTGCAGTGCACACTGCTCTTCCCTAGGCAGATGCTGCTCAGGGGACCTCAGCTCCTGCACAGGGTCTCCTGAAGGCTGCAGAGCATGCAGGAAAGACTGTCCCGTGCACAGGCGGCTCTGACGGCTGTCCAAAAGCGATGGGCTGCAAGCCCCTTGTAGCTCCCACGGCCTACCAGAGCCATTGCTTTTGTTCTGGGGGCGAGGTGCCCTTGTCCTTGCTACAGCTGCCCTGTCCCCAGGTCTTCCCCAGAGACCCTTCTCCCACACCAGCCTCCTAATCGCCCGCTTCCCGGCTCTTTCCTACCCTTCATGAGTGAATTCCTCCAGGGCCGCACACTCTGACACCAGCTGGGGGAGGCCACTTCTCAGCACCACAAACGACAGTATGGGCAGCAAGTCATCAGCACCACTGCTGGGCAAAGGCAAGGAGGTGAGTGCGGCCAAGGACACTTGCTCTGGCTCTCTGAGGCCACCGTGGCCAGGCTGGCTACAGTTCTTGTACCCCCATCCCCCAACAGCCCAGGAGATCTCCTGGCCATGGGCCCAAATAACTCAGCAGCAGGATACACTAGTCTCTTCTGACTGTCTACTTGGCTGTGGACTTACATGCTTTTGGAAGCTTAGGAGCCAATGTCTGAGGCTGGAGGATAGTCACCTCTGTACTAGCCTTTGGGCCCATCTCAGGAGACTCTAGCAGCACTAGGTAGGGTACACATCCAGAGCTTCTTGGAAGAACATAGGACCAAGAAGCAAGGGGGCAGCTGGAACCTGAGTCTGACCTCTTCCTCATGGGCTAAAGAGGCCCCACACACCTGCTGCACCTGCTCAGGGTCCTGTCACCCACAGGGACACGATAGCCCCCCCTGTTGGGGGTGGCTTGGGGGAAGGCTGTGATTTGCAAACACAGCCTGGGAACTCTTTTATAAACCAGGTAAAGAGGACAGCAGGAGGCAGGTTCTGAGGTGAGGATGGAATCGTAACCCAACCTCAGAGTGGCTGAGAAGTGTCTGCCCTCCTCTTGGGTTGAACTCCTCATAGGTGACCTCATACTTGGCTCTAATATTTACTTGTGGGCTCCAGGTACAGGCCAGGGTCACAGCCCCTCGGTCTGCCAGCAGGCGTCCAGGCTGATTCTGGTCCTTTGGACAAGGCGCAAAGGTCTGAGTTCATGCTAGGACATGATGGACATTGACTCCAGGTCAGAGGACTCAGTTAGCAGCTGAGTTGGGGGGGGGGGTAGGTAGGCTCACAGCATCGCAGAGCCTGAGGCTGTGTGGGAAGAACCCGCCCCATCTTGGATGTGCCAGGGAGCCCTCATGCTCGATCTATTCAGGAAAGGGGTCTCACTTTGAAAGTGCACCTTCCCTGCTCCCTCTAAGAGTGTTCCTGGGGGTCCTGGCAGGTCTTTCTCAGAGAGTAGCTCTCAGTCTCACCAGATTACCAAGGACCCAGGATCCCTAGGATTTCTTGGCCTCGTCAGAGGACACCGCAATAGCGGCTTGTCTGGATGGGCTGGAACACATGGCTGTGAGGTGGGAGCCCTTCTCTTTGCCCTGTCTCCATCAAGGCCTTTGGTAGATATGAGCTGTACTCTGAGGTGCTGTGCTCTGGAGCTGCTAAGTGAAGCAGGCCCACCAGGGTCCTCTGGCCAGTCACAGGGCAGGGACACATACTGGTTAGTACAGCTCCAGACACTGCCTCCCTCGGAACTCACATGGCAGCAGCAGGGGGCTGGGGTCCTCCCTCAGGCCCGGCCTCTTGGGCACGGCAGTAGTCTTCTGCACAGATGCAGATGACCCGCAGAGTCCGCACTGTGGAACAGAAAAATGGCTTCAGTGGGTGTGATGTAGTGAAAGAATATTTGCCAAGGGCAGGAAGACTTGAAGGACCTGCTGTGAGGGAGACTGTACTGTTTCTAGTGGTCTCCTAGCACTGCCCAGCCTGTCCTGATAACGCAGGACTGGAGAAAGCTGAAGGGCACTGTCCTGTGTGTTTGCTTAGTGACAGACCGAGGCTAGCAGGGAAGGCGTGGCTAGCAGGGAAGGCGTGGCCCCGTCTTCCACCTCTCAAACCTCTGGGCCCCTCATGTCCCCGCACCGATGCACTCCAGCTTCTTCTGGGGGCAGCTCTCCAAGACCAGCAGCCCCAGCTCCTGGGCTGCGGTGCAGTAGGGGTAGGCGGAGGCTTGGGCCTCAGGGATGCGCGGGAGGAGCTTGGTGGGGATGCCGAGGGCTGCAGGGGGTGCGTTCCTGTAGAGCTCCATGCTCCTGCTCACGGCAGCCTCCCGCGCACGGTGCACACTCCTGAGGCAGAGAGGGCAGGCTCAGCCATCATAGACACACTGTTCCAGGGACATGCAGGGTTACGGCTGGGGATTCTGGCACTCATCCTAGAAGAACTGCTCGGGTATTCGAGCAAATATTCTGACTGTCCCCAGACGGACAGGTGGGGCTAGCCACCTGCAAACTTGCAACGCCCGAGGATGGCCTCGGGGTCAGACAAGCCACTGGAGACTAGGATGGCGGCTCCAGCCGTGGGCGTGGTAAGCCAGGCTGCGGCAGTACCTGTAGAGGGCTAGCAGCAGGGGCCACAGCGGGGAGAAGAATGGCTCCTCGATGCACGCCAGGCAGCGGTCCTTGGAGGTGGCTGTATTCAGGCTTTCGAAGGCCAAAAGGGTCAGCGAGAGCAGTCTATCTGCCAGGAGCAGAGTTTGCAACGTCCAAGTGTGCTCCTGCCTGCCCCCACCTCTCCAGAGCTCTAAGGCCAAAGTCAAGGTGCCCTGTGACCAGACCCTGCTGTGGGACGGCTGCGCAAGGGTCTAAGCAGGCGCCGGGCGGGCTCCCCCGGGCCCTACCTGCTCAGCCTCTCACACCTCCCCTCCCATCCTGGGCTCTCCTTCCCTGGGGCCGACTTGGGAAGGGAGGGGTGGACGGCCCCCTTTGAAAGGCCTGGCTCCTCAATGTGCACACAGCCCAGGGACTTTAGAACAGTGAGTAAGGCCCAGGCTGCTCAGAGCTCCTCACTGGTTCCTACAACGTCTAGAAGCCTTAGAGTGGGCGCAGCCAGGCCACCTTTGTGATCAAAGGCACCACGACCCTAAGCTCCCACCCCAGCCCCACCCACTCTCCGGGGCACTAAGGTAGACTAGGCCTGCTCTTCTGGGCTGAAAGCTTGCTCCTGTGGGTGGGTAAACAGATCTTTGCTGTCCCGGGCAGCAAGTTGCACTTGAGGGAGGGCTGGCAGATGCAACTGGAGCAGGTCCTGTGTGGTCCCTGCAGGCTCACCGATGGCATTGTGAATGTCCCTTACTGTGCTCTTCAGACATTCCAGCAAGGGCTCCCTCTTTGCTCCTGGGGTCTGTGGCTCAGACAGAGCCAAAAACTGTTCCAGGTCCTCAAAGGAGCTGTCCTTGTCTGGCAGGTGGGACAGAGCATCCAGCAGGGGTGAGGAGGGCCCCGCTGGGCTGCCATCTGCCTCTCTGTCCAGGGGCTCTGAGTGGAGTGCGGGGACAGAGGGTGTGGACGGAGGGCCATCCAGAGCTCTTGGGGCTGTGCTGGGCTCTGGGGGGCAAAGCATGCAGTAGAGGCTCTGAGAGGACCGCAGCCTCCGGCTCCCAGGGGCCAGGAGGCCATTGGCTTCTGGGGGCAGGGAGCAGCTGCCCGGGATGGGCACAGCACTGACGGCAGCCCGGCTCACGACGGGGTACAGGGCGCTGTACACTGCACACTGGAGCTTCTTCAGGAGCTGGGAGATTGGGTGATCAGGAAGGCTGCAAGGGGCAAAGCAGGCAACATAGCCCTCAGGCGTCTGCCCAGGCAGGCACCTGTCGTGCCCACCCATTTTTCTCACCCCAGCAAGAACGAGTACTATAGCGGCCCCCCCCCCCCCCCCCCCCAGTGCTGGGCAGGGCTTCAGTCTACTTCTTAGCCTGAAGCTTCTGAATCTGACCTCAATTTATATTCAGTGGTCTCAGTCACCTGGGCCTTATATCCTCATCTGTGACACTGCCTATACAAAAAAATCCCAGAATTCCTTGAAGTAACTTCTCTGACATTCCCTGCTAGTGAGTATCACAAGTGCAGTGTGACCCACACGATCTGGAGAAGGTAATGGAAGCCAATGAAAACCTATCAGCACAACAGGCCCCTTTGCAGGAGCCCTTTGCCCCCACGTTCCCTGGCATAGCCTTTCTCTCTCTCTCTCTCTCTCTCTTTGGATTTTTGGATTTGGTTTTTTCGAGACAGGGTTTCTCTGTGTAGCCCTGGCTGTCCTGGAACTCACTCTCTAGACCAGGCTGGCCCTGAACACAGAAATCCGCCTGCTTCTGCCTCCCAGAGTGCTGGGATTACAGGCGTGTGCGACCACTGCCTGGCCCAGTGTAGCCTTTCTAATGAATCTCCCACTTTCCTCCTTACCCATCGCCTGGCAGGGAGAAACTCAGGCTGGGGGATGGGCTCTGTAGGGGGATGGGCTCTGTAGGGGATGGGCTCTGTAGGGATACCTGAGTAAGTGGGAGACCAGGCTGGTCACCAGTGACAGGTCCCCCGGGCTCCGCTTGAGCTTGGCTCTCCAGTGCTTTGGCCAGTCCTGCAGGACAGAGGACCTTGGAGGAAAGCACAGTCGGATCTCCACGATGGGGGGCCCTTCGCGTGCAAGGGCTGTGTGGGGTGTCCTGGGGTGTGGGAAGGAACCAAGTCCTATAGGCCTGTGTGATCCCAAGTCTGCCACCCCTCTGCTTGGACCAGTGGGAGTCGACTCACATGGTCTTGCTCATATTCCAAGATGGCGGCATAGAGGGCTCGCTGCTCCCGCTCCTCTGGGGTCAGAGCAACTTGACTGCAGAACCTCCTGAGGAAGAACACAAGCTGGGAACAGGGGTGGCCCTACAGGCTCAGGGAGCCCCTTCCAGGCATACGGGCGTGTGCCTAGGAGACAGGGAGGAGACACACCTGTTGGCAGCCTCCTGAAGGCGCAGGCGGCGCTCTTCCATCTTCCGCTGCAGCTGGGGTAACAGAGTCAAGGGGCCGGTAGTGTGTGACCTGAGTGGGCCTCCTCCCCTGCCCTGTGCCTCGTCTGCTCCATGCTCTCCAATACACTTGATGTCCCTAGGGTCTAGGTAGTTGTAAGCCTGCCTCTGCCTTCCAAAGATGAGTTCAGCCATTAGTTAAAGGAAGGGGTTTACTCAAGAAGACGGACGTGAAGGTGGAGAGCAGCTAATTAGTGCTGGGGAGGCCAGGAGGCCAGAGCCTAACTAGGTTCCCAGTAGTGGAGGGAGGGTTAAGGCCATGTTCTTGAGGGGACAGTGCCTCACTGCTGGGAATACTTACCGTCCCACACCCACCTGACACCTGGCTCCTCTGTACCCACCTGGCACCTGGCTCCTCTGTACACCCACCTGACACCTGGCTCCTCTGTACACCCACCTGACACCTGGCTCCTCTGTACACCCACCTGACACCTGGCTCCTCTGTACAACCACCTGACACCTGGCTCCTCTGTACACCCACCTGACACCTGGCTCCTCTGTACACCCACCTGACACCTGGCTCCTCTGTACACCCACCTGACACCTGGCTCCTCTGTACCCACCTGACACCTGGCTCCTCTGTACCCACCTGACACCTGGCTCCTCTGTACACCCACCTGGCACCTGGCTCCTCTGTACCCACCTGGCACCTGGCTCCTCTGTACACCCACCTGACACCTGGTTCCTCTGTACACCCACCTGACACCTGGCTCCTCTGTACCCACCTGACACCTGGCTCCTCTGTACACCCACCTGGCACCTGGCTCCTCTGTACCCACCTGACACCTGGCTCCTCTGTACAACCACCTGGCACCTGGCTCCTCTGTACACCCACCTGGCACCTGGCTCCTCTGTACCCACCTGACACCTGGCTCCTCTGTACACCCACCTGACACCTGGCTCCTCTGTACACCCACCTGACACCTGGCTCCTCTGTACCCACCTGACACCTGGCTCCTCTGTACCCACCTGACACCTGGCTCCTCTGTACACCCACCTGGCACCTGGCTCCTCTGTACCCACCTGACACCTGGCTCCTCTGTACCCACCTGGCACCTGGCTCCTCTGTACACCCACCTGACACCTGGTTCCTCTGTACACCCACCTGACACCTGGCTCCTCTGTACCCACCTGACACCTGGCTCCTCTGTACACCCACCTGACACCTGGTTCCTCTGTACCCACCTGACACCTGGCTCCTCTGTACCCACCTGACACCTGGCTCCTCTGTACACCCACCTGGCACCTGGCTCCTCTGTACCCACCTGACACCTGGCTCCTCTGTACAACCACCTGGCACCTGGCTCCTCTGTACCCACCTGACACCTGGCTCCTCTGTACACCCACCTGACACCTGGCTCCTCTGTACACCCACCTGACACCTGGCTCCTCTGTACCCACCTGACACCTGGCTCCTCTGTACCCACCTGACACCTGGCTCCTCTGTACACCCACCTGGCACCTGGCTCCTCTGTACCCACCTGACACCTGGCTCCTCTGTACCCACCTGGCACCTGGCTCCTCTGTACACCCACCTGACACCTGGTTCCTCTGTACACCCACCTGACACCTGGCTCCTCTGTACCCACCTGACACCTGGCTCCTCTGTACACCCACCTGACACCTGGTTCCTCTGTACACCCACCTGACACCTGGTTCCTCTGTACACCCACCTGACACCTGGCTCCTCTGTACCCACCTGACACCTGGCTCCTCTGTACCCACCTGACACCTGGCTCCTCTGTACACCCAACTGACACCTGGCTCCTCTGTACCCACCTGACACCTGGCTCCTCTGTACACCCACCTGACACCTGGCTCCTCTGTACACCCACCTGACACCTGGCTCCTCTGTACACCCAGCTGACACCTGGCTCCTCTGTACCCACCTGACACCTGGCTCCTCTGTACCCACCTGACACCTGGCTCTTCTGTACACCCAGCTGGCACCTGGCTCCTCTGTACACCCACCTGGCACCTGGCTCCTCTGTACACCCAGCTGACACCTGGCTCCTCTGTACACCCACCTGACACCTGGCTCCTCTGTACACCCACCTGGCACCTGGCTCCTCTGTACACCCACCTGGCACCTGGCTCCTCTGTACACCCAGCTGGCACCTGGCTCCTCTGTACACCCACCTGACACCTGGCTCCTCTGTACACCCACCTGACACCTGGCTCCTCTGTACACCCACCTGACACCTGGCTCTTACCCACACCCACCTGACACCTGGCTCCTCTGTACACCCACCTGACACCTGGATCTTACCCACACCCACCTGGTACCTGGCTCCTCTGTACACCCACCTGAGACCTGGCTCTTACCCACACCCACCTGGCACCTGGCCCTTCTCCACCCTCAGCTCAAGACCTCACTCTTAGCTCCCTGTAAGGATGCTGTCTCTTCTCTTGCTTTGGCGATCACCAGATTCTCCATCATCTGACGCTGTAGAGACAGGGTCTAAGGAAAAAAAGGAGGAAGTAAGGCCTGCTCCTCAACTGACTTGACCCTTCTCTGAGCAGACCAGTTCCTCTCTGGGCCTTGCTCACCAGTGATGTCTTCTGCATGGACTGGCTGGGGTCCAGACGGGCCATCCGGGCCTCATATGTGGCCCTCAGCTTCTGGTTTTGTAGGGAGGCCTTCTCCAGTGGTGTCAGCTCCCTAAAAATAATAACAAGCCGTTTTCCATGCACAGGAAACCCAGGAATGTTCTAGAGGCCTGAGCAACCATCCCCACACCCTCTAGATCCTGTTCTAAGACCAAGAGGGAAAAAGATGGTGGTGAGGCAGGAGGCTGATCTAGGGCAGGCTAGAGATCTGGTGCCCAAACACAAGTATCTATAATACTAGGACTTGGGGCTTCTCAAGAGAAGCAGGGCATCTGGACTTATAGAAATAAGTTATAGATCTGTGGCAATAAAATGGAACTCCTGGAGGTTACTACAGGGGCCACACAGCAAGATTCATTTGCAACCCACCAAAAGGACAGACGTGTCTATTCAGCTACAAGTGCTTTCTTCCAGAGCTAGCAGACAAAAGGGCTCGGAGAAGACTGAGGTGAGAGTCCATCTTGAAGCTGAGGTTTGTATGTGCCCCAGAGCTGAAGCCGCACACAGACGGGTGGGCCTTGGGGGGCTACTGGGGTATCTGCCCCAGGGCTGAATCTGCACACAGACTGGTGGGCCTTGGGGGGCAGTGGGTGCAGGTCCATCAGGCAGATGTGAGACTTGATCCTCCAGGCTGTGACTCAGGATTCTCCTCCCTTTATCTTCCAAGCTCTGGGACTGCAGGTGTATCCGACCACCTCTGGCCAGGCTGGCCTCAGATTCAATAGGTAGCTCAGGGTGGACTTGAACCCATGATGTTCTTGACTCCACCTCCACAATAAAGGACTACACGAAGGACTAGGGATCCAGTCCAGGGCCTCGTGCACGCTAAGGAAGCACTCTACCACTAAGCTAGGTGTTTGCCTGCATGTTTGTCTGGGCAGTGTGTACCTGATGCTCAAGGTGGCCGGAAGAGGGCGTCAGATACCCTAACTAGTTTTAGAAAACAAATTTTGGCATTATATTTTTCATTTTTTATTATTTATTTCTATGGATATCCCATATTCACAGAAATTATTCACTTTGACTTCTTCTTCTTCTTTTTTTTTTTTTTTTTTGGTTTTTTGGATTTGTTTTTTTGTTTTTTTTTTTTCCCAAGACAGGGTTTCTCTGTGTAGCCCTGGCTGTCCTGGAACTCACTCTGTAGACCAGGCTGGCCTCAAACTCAGAACTCCGCCTGCCTCTGCCTCCCGAGTGCTGGGATCACAGGCGTGGCCACCATGCCCGGCTTGCCTTCATTTTTTATTTGCTAGCTTTGACTCTATAGTTTCTTGTTCAGGTTTCTTCAAACTTTGTATTTCTAAACAAAGCTCAATGCTGTTTGGCCCGTGTCTGGTAACTACCTGAGATCTTCCCATTCTGTTCTGTCATCACACCCTATCCTTTCTGTTTTCTACAAGGCCGTGTCTGCCCCTCACTTTTTGAAAGACAAGGCACTGTCTTCCTAAGAGAGTTTGCACCTGCTTCTGTCAGGCAGGGGGTGTGTCTACTTTGGGAACCACTTTAACCAAAGGCTCCAAGGGAAACTAACTCACTGTGCTCAGCCTCCAGCCCACCTACAGTGTTAGCACACCTCCCACACTGCCCGTCTCACTTCTTAGAGTTCTGTGATTCCGCCCCCTGCAGCTTCTGGAAGATCTCGGGGGGCAGGAACGGAGAGAGCTTCCCCCCTTCATCTGAGCACACTCGGCGGTGCCGGCTGGTTGGCAAGGGCGCGGGAGGAGCCGCAGGGACGGCTGGCTTCAGGCAGATTCTCCCTGCAAGGCATGCACAGCAGCCTGGTCAGCAGGCTAGGGGCCAGCCCACAAAGCAGGTCCCCAGAGCTCTCTTCTTTGGGTACCCACCAAGTTTGGTAGCTGTTGACTGGGCCCGCTCCAGACACTGTTCAGCCAGCTTCAGCATCTTCGAGGTCTCAGGGGGCACAGTCTCGCCAGCTTCTAGGGAAGGAACACGGGGGATGTTAGTCCTTCTGCGGTGACTCACATTCTGACTAAGAAGAAGGAACTGTAAATGCTAGGCAAGCTCCTCACATTCGTCTCGGAACCGTAGCTCCACACAGGGTGTGCACATGTGACCGGCAGCCAAGCATCACACTGATCTGCCCTTCTCCAGCGCCCGAGTGTCGGGCCTGCTTGTAATCACAGCTCCTCTGGGGACAGCCATGCAGCCCTCATGGTTACTGCACCGAGACACGGGTGCTATGGAGTCTCCTGGCCGACCACCTGCTAGCTGCCTGCTCCACAGACTTTCCCCCTGCAGGTGCCACTGTGAGCACGTCCTCCTTCCACGGTGTCTCCCACGGGTGACCCACGGGTGTCTGTGCTGCTCCCTTCTCCACATGGGCCCGCGTCTATCAGGATACACATCTTCTCTTTGCACTTTGCTAAGTCCTCCCAGCTCCTGCACCCGCTCTCCTGTTCCCTCTTCCAACAAATGCCTCATAAACTCCATTTCCTCCTCATTCCACGTCCATTTCAACACCCAGATTTCCCTAGACTCTCCTCACCCAGCCTTTTGCCAAAGATGGCGGGTCGTTCCAATTTTTTTCTATCCTCTAAGATACTATTTCCTTAAGTTTCTTCTGGAAATCCTGCATAGGTGGCCATTTCAGTCTCTCTACTACCCCTCTGGTAGGAATCTAAGTGAGAGTCACACCCCACCCCCTGACTCCATGTATCCCCTCCTATCCCAGGCCACCAGATAGTCACCAGGGATGCCCTCATTGGTTTCCATTCTCACTCCCAGGCCTCTCCCACCACTGCCCCCAAACCGCATGACCAGTCCTGACGCTCTCCCTGTGTTCCTATGTCCCATGGGTTGCTGTGCCTCAGACTTTACATGTTCATAGAGAAATTCTATACTTCTTAAAAAGTTGAGGCAGGGCCTTATGTAGCCCAGGCTGGCCTGGTGTAGCCCAGGCTGGCCTGGTGTAGCCCAGGCTGGCCTCGTGTATCCTAGACTGGCCTCATGTAGGCCAGGCTGGCCTCAAACTCACTACATAGCTGAGGATGATCTCAAACTTCTGATTCTCCTGCCTCCATCTCCTAAATGCTAAGACTTCAGACTTGTACTAACACATTAATTTATGCTACACCAGAGACAAATCCAGGGCTTCCTGCATGCTAGACAAGAACTCTCTACCAACTGAACTACATTCCTAGTAGCACAGTAGAATTCACTATTTCTCCTCTTATGTGACGTCACTCCTCATCTTCTTGGAACATCCCCTGCTGCGAGCAGCTCACCATCGACCCCAGCAAGTCTGGCTGCTTTCTCTTTCAAAAGATACCCAGGCTCTTTGCTCCTTCCAATGCTGGGTAGAGCTTGGGAGGTTCCCAAAATTCCCTTCCACATCCGTCCAAGATGTACAAGACCCTGCCTTAACTACTTCCTCCTCCAGGACTCTTAAATGTACTTTTGCTGGCCAGGCCCTCCTTTTGTGCAACTCGCTCTTAACTGCCTGAGGCAGCGTCTTGACCAGAGCATTTCTCCTCAGTGCCACCCTGTTACCCTGTGACATCATATGCTAATGATAAGGACCATGTTGGAAAGAGACAGACCACCTCTGGACAATCTTAGAAGGCAGAAAAGGAGATGGCCTCCCCCCTTCGTGTGCACACACCCGCGGTGCCGGCTGGCAGGTGAGGGCATGGGAGGGGCCCACCATTTTGCCATCCTGAGAGGAGCAGCAAGTCTGAAGGCATACCTGTAGTGTTTTCCACGTCTTCAAGCAACACCTGGGAGATGTAATGGACGCTCCTCAGGTATGCCACGTACGCTTCCTGTATGTGGGGGAGAGAATGGCAGTGGTCAGGCTCCTGGAGACAAGAGCCTGCATCCTGCCCACCAGGTGGGTGCCCCTGTGCAAACTGCAGGATCAACAGTGCCTGCTTCTTTTTTTTCTGACAGATTTCCTTCTAGGGTTCAGTGATGGTCTAGCTAGGACGGAGACGGTATCCCTACTGTCTAGACTTGAAGAAAAAAATGTTTTCACTCAAGAGCAAAAAGAATTTCTTCCTTCAACATGGGGCTGAGGCATTCCCAGATGGACACACCTCTCCTCTTTGTGGTGGACACAGTCTTACTGTCCACCACATGAAGGAGCTGACGGGGAGTTGCGTCAGAATCAATACCATTTGTAAAATACGTGTGACAAAGTTCCCTTCCTGTGCGACTCAAAGACTAGTAGTCTTTCCATGTCTTATGAAGAGCACTTCCTGAAATCTGAGGAGGAGGATATGGACTCATTTGTCAATCTCGATTTTTGGCTTAGGTGAAGAAAGAGCATTCTCCAGACTCCAGAATAAGAATCCCCTCTGCTCAAAGGAGTCTAGAATACCCAGTTGCAGGTTTCAGCTGCGTGACCCCTCTGCCCTGGGCTCTGTGACAGCTCACGACGGAATGCACTCTGGTCTACATGTGTTTCGTTTTATTCGTTGTCAAATTACCCACCTTTAACTAACTCAGTACTTCAGATAAAATGGGTTTCAGGTAGGATACTGGTCTTGTGAGGATGCCCTAGAAAACTAAGTTGGGGCACTGAGAACCAGTGATCCTTCCCCTCCTCTCTGGGTGGCCCGGCTGGCTTTTCCACCCGGTTGCCATCCTTTTAATTAGCATTCATTCTCAGTGACAGGCCACACCCCTTTTGTGCCTGGGCTTCTTTACGAATGACCTCTGAAGGCAACACAGCAGCAGCATCACGAATGAGCCAACAGCTGGTCATTTTCTGGATTAAATCTACACAGACTCTTGTCAAGAATACACACACACACACACACACACACACACATCTGTCATCCACATCTTGGATGTGGGTCCTTTGCAAGCAGAACCTCCTCTATTCACACCGATTCATTACACAGGTAAACCCGGGGCCCTGTGCGAGTTGAGCTGTCCGAGGTCCCCGCAGAGCTCGGTGCCCGTAGCCTCCCGGCCCGGAGCCTCGGGGCGGGGTCCCAGAGCCGCCGCGCGCGTCGGAGGCGCCGATCCCCTCACACGCCCTCCCTCCCTCGCCCACCACGGGCCAAGCGCCTCCCGGAGCTGCGGCCGCCGCGCCCCTCCCAGCCTCACCCGGGGCCGGTTGCCGGTGTCTAGCTCGATGGCCTTGTTGGCCAGTTTCATGGCGCTTTGCAGTGGCTTCGTCGCGCCGTCCCCGGCCGCAGCGGCCATGGCGCCGGGCGGGGGAGGCCTCGGCGGCAGGGGCGGGGTGGACGCCTCCAGACCGGAACGCGGAGTGCGAAGCTGAGGGAGCTGCGGGAGCTGCGCACCGCCGGAAGGGACCCAGACACACTTCCGCCGGCCCCGCCCCGCCCCGCCGCGCAGACCTGGGTTTACGGATTCGAAGCGGGTCAGGCGGGTCTTGTCAGCTCTTCTGGCCGACTTGCTCTAAGTGTGGACTGGAAGACTGGTGGAGAGACCCTCTCGTCTTGAGGTTTTCTGTTAAGTGCCACGGCCCGTGCGTGCGTGCGTCCGTCCGTCCGTCCGTCCGCGGCAGGTTACGCTCCCGGCCGCCCCTCCTTTATGGGCCTGTCGCGAGTTCTGAGCGACCCTGAGAACTCTGGGCTCTCGGCCCAGCAGCGGCCACTGTGGCTCCCGGGCCGCTCCTCCCTTCTGCACGCCGCGCTTTCATCCGGCTCAGATCTCGGGGAGCCGAGCGGGGCGGAGCGGAATAGCGCGGCGGCGTGTAGCGGCACGGCACCGAGTGAGTGAAGTTAAGTCCGGTCTCGCCGAACTCCGTGGGCCACAGCGAACAGCACGGTGCAGGGATCAAGTGGCGGCTGCCACCATGAAGCGGGACCGGCTCGGCCGCTTCCTGTCTCCTGGACTAGCTCGGCAGCGCGGGAGCTCGGGCGGCAGCTGCGGAAGTGGTCGGACCCGGGGTCGCCCTTCTCGCACCGGCGGGGCGAGCGCGGACGGGGCGGCTGCTCAGCTCAGCTGGGGCTCGACGCGCTCCTGCGGGGACGCAGGCGAGGACGGTATAGACGAAGCAGGTGGGTTCCGGGCGTCGTCGGGCCCTAGTGCGAGCCTAGAGCTTCTGAGAGCAAACCAGGCCTCCTTGTTCCGGAGAGCCCGGGCCCTCTGGCTTCTACTGCAGATGGAGGCCCTTTCCTCGGCAGGCCTGACAGCCGATGCTTTCCTGGCTCTGTGCCGCTTAGAGCTTAAGGTTTGAGGCACGCGGGTGTGGCTTCAAGTTTGCTCTTCGTGCTGTGTACTCTTAGGGTAATTGCTTAACTTTTCTGAACCCAAGGTTTTTTGATGGTTAAAACAGGCCCCTAGCCCTATCCTGTGTTGGGAACTGAGTTAAGTGAACTGCTTGCTCCTCGTGTGGCTGCGAGTTTGTGAACAAGCAGCAGCTGGTTAGGGTAACAGCATCAGTGTGCATCACATTTACTTATTGCTCTTCAGTCACTTGAGAAGGGCTTTCCTACGTGAGCTGTCCTTTAGTCCCTCTAGGGGCAATGAGATGGCATCGTGCACAATCGCAGACAGAACACCTATGGATGGACAGAGATGAACAGTGACTTAGTTTTTGAGGCACAGCTTGGATACATATTTGGAATCAGGATGTTCCAGCAGTAGTTTCATCTTCATTGGAGGCATCTGGGTTTCTTTGAAAACTGAATGTTCAGTGAGGAGAGGCCAGCTCCTGAGTCCCACCGCTGGTGCAAAGGTTTAGGAAGCCCAGTGTGGGCACTCCTCTGCTCCGGGTGTTAGGCGGCCAGGGAGGCGTGCTCCTCACACTGCGAGGACCTGACTTACATCACATTTGCTTCTTTGCTCAGGAGCAGGCCGAACTCTCGCCATGGGGCACTGTCGCCTCTGCCACGGGAAGTTTTCCTCACGGAGCCTCCGAAGCATCTCTGACAGAGTGCCTGGGGAGACCTCAGAAAGACTGTTCCCAGGGGAGCGTGTCCTCATTAGGGACTTCCAGCTTCTGCTGGGTGTTGCTGTCCATCAGGACCCAGCCCTGCCTCAGTTTGTCTGCAAGAACTGCTACACCCAATTCTATCAGTGCCACAGCCTTCTAAGGTCCTTCTTACAGAAAGTCAATGTCTCCCCAGCGGGCCAGAGGAAGCCCTGTACAAAGTAGGCCCTTGTTGGATTTCTTGGGACCTTTAGGGGTTCATCACCCAGTGACTTGGGGTGGACAAAAGCTGGTATAAGTCCTTCATGGTGTTACAGTGAGGTGCTGTGGTAGCAATGTTTGCAGAGATCTGAGGGTGAAGAGCTATCATTGGAAGAGAGGGAACGGGGCAGCTAACAGACAGGCCCTGGGGAGGACATCTAGGGAGGTTTGTGACCTTGTGAGGTTCCTTAACTGTGGCCACACTGATGCTTTGCAGGGTTGGTGTTCCGCCTCCCACAGTGGCAGAGGAGGGAGCAGGTGTGGGTGAGTGCTATCCGTGCCAGGGCGGGCGTTCCAGGTCGGGCCTAGCGTTGGCCACCACGACACTGACATGTCTGTTGATTCTCCTCAGCTGATCTGATCACCTCCAGCTCTCGGTGTCTGCACGGCTTGGTGGGCTGGGTGCATGAGCATGCGGTCAGCTGTGGGTCTCTGCCCAGCCTCCAGAGGACGCTGTCCTCTGAGTACTGCGGCATCATCCAGGCTGTGTGGGGCTGCGGCCAGGGCCATGACTTCACCATGGACACAGACTCCAGCTGCAGAGCTCTCCTTGTGGACAGTGCACTAGCAGTGAAGTGGGCCTGGGGCAAGGAGATGTCACCACGGCTGGCCCAGAACTCAGAGTCAAACCCCTCAGGAGCTACCTCTCAGCTCTGCCAGGCCAGAGAAACCCAAGTTGGATCTGAGACCAAGACACTGCCCAGTGTGGATGTGGCCCTGCCGCACTCACATGGAGACTCTGTGACACCCGGGCTAGGCCCCTGTATGCAGCCAAACCTGGCTCCCAGTGAGGCCCCAGGTAAGCAGCCCATGTGGCTTCTGCTACCACAGGATTCAATGTTCTGACCAAGACTGTCATCAGCAGAAAGTGGCTTTCTGTACTGTTGGCGTAGACCATGGTCTAGCACAGGAAGCTGGTAGCAGGAGATGGTCTAGCCTCAGTGCCTTCCCATAGAACCTGTGACTATCCCAATACCTAAGAGTTGGTTAGCCCTACCAGCCTGTCCTGATTTTCTGTTTCTTCACAAGTAGGCCTCTCATTCACCAGTTTCTGTAATGTATGCTCATCTGGCATTCAGTCTTCCTCTAAGCCTGTCCTTAGACCAAAGGGTAGTGGTTGTTCTTGTAGGCTGAGGGGACTGAGGGAGAGAGAAGAATGGGGTTATTGTGTGCAGGACATGGAGGCAGACAAAGAGGCTGCTACTTTGCCATAGTGTGGGCCACTGTGGCAGCCTCTTGTGACTGGCCCTTCTGTGGGCTTAGGACTTCCCCTCCATGCTGTGGTTGGATGCAGCGGTCCCAAGCATGGTGTTGGGAGAGTTGGGAGGGACCAGCTTCCTGACCGTCTGCCTCATACGCCTCATGGCCAGTGATGGCCGTCCACCTCCATCCCACCTGTGGGGGCACACTGGGGCAGCCTGGCACACACTTTTAACCCCAGCTCTTGGGGAGGCAAAGGCGGGCAGATTTCTGTGAGTTTGAGGCCAGGCAGCCAGGTCTATGTAGAGACTTCCAGGACAGAACCAAGGCTACATAGAGAGACCTTGTCTCAAAAATAAAATAAAATAAAATAAAATAAAATAAAATAAAATAAAATAAAGGGTGGGGAGGAAGATTGGCTCAGCAGTTAAGAACACTTGCTGCCCTTGCAAAAGACCTTGGTTCCATTCCCAGGACCCACACGGTAGCTCATCACCATCTTTAACTCCAGTTCCAGAGGATCCAAGGCTCTCTTCTGGCCTCTGCCAGCACCAGGCATGTTCACAGGCAAAACGGTCATGCACATAAAAAAAACTTGTTTAAACATTAAAAATGTAGGTATCCCTGTGGTTCAGCTACAGACGGGCTCCAGGCAAGGCTCTGGGACGGTGCTACGGACTTTAGAATGCCTAGCTTTATAAAGTTTGTATAGCTCTTTTGATACCAGTGGCTTTTAAAACGTAAGCTATGCAGAGCGGGCTATATCTCAGTGACCTGAATCTGAGCAGGTCCTTTGGACAGACTCAGTCAGTGAGTGTCAGGGGTGAGAATGGAGGAGGTTGAGGCCTAGGCCTCCTGGCCCCAGTCAGGAAGGTGTGTCCTTAGACCGGGCATTGCCTCCTTACAGGTAAGGCCCTTCTGTGCTCATTGTTGGTAACCAGACCCTGTTCTTTGTTTCCCAGGGCAACTGGGTGAGACGCAGGTTCCATCGTCAACCTCGGATGATCGGGTAAAAGACGAGTTCAGTGACCTTTCTGAGGGGTGAGAGAAGAGTGGGTTTAAAAGCCTAAAATCTCTCCTTCCCAACCAGACTCGGCCTCTCTAGAGCTGCAGCCTCTCTAGAGCTGCTTTGGCATGTTTGCCATCCTCCTCCTCAGAGCTGGGGAGGGGAGGAGTGGCCAGGGCTCTTCTGAGGCCTCTGGCTCCTGACCTGGCTCTCTGGTCACAGGGGCACCAGATGAAGCCCGCTGCAGGGAAGTGCTGCTCTGCGCTGACCCACTGCAGGCTGGGTGGTCTCGTGTATGCTGCCCCCAGGACAGGATCGGCCCTGTGCTGTTTGTTCCCGTGTGCGGCTTCTTTAAAGTCCTTAGTCTCGTACTAACTCCACCATCACTAGCCCAGAGCATGCTCAACCCAGGCACTTTTGGGGTTGTGATGTTGAGACAGAGCAGAAGCTCTGTGTAGGGTGAGGAGAGGTCAGGCTTCCCTTGGAAGGGGTCAGTGGGTCTCTCAGCTCTGGGCTGAGAACCACTCAGGGGTATTGGCCCCTTCTGCCCTGCCCCACCACTCCTGTGAGGACCAGCTGTATTGCTGGGCTCTTACCCCATCCAGATAGCTGGCGGCCTGTGGGGAACACTGTGGGCTTGCTAGACTGGCTATTGCTGCTTTTCCAGAGGCCAGTGATTCATGTTTTAGGGGGAAGGGCGTAACCCCTTTTCCTGTTGTGAACTTTGAAATGGCTCAGAGTGTGCCTGTGTTCACAGTTGATGGGTGATACCATCACTTTCTGAACCTGCTTTTAAATCTTCACACTCTCCCCTGCTGAAAATAAATGAGCTCTTTTAGAGTTTGGGGTCCTGGTCTTCCTGGAGTGGCTTATAGGGAGGGGGAGCTAGCTTGTTTGGTTTCCGTGAGTGGTTTCCTATTTGGGCATAGATTGAGGAGTGGGGGATTTTAGATTTCTTAGGACATGTTCAGAAGCGACGCACGGACTATGGGGTCTGTAGCACCTGAAGTCAGGAGGCTCTACCTAGGTCAGTGCTTTGCTGAAAGCTCTCTCGTCTTTCCTAGAGACTTCCTGAGTGAAGATGAGAGTGATAAGAAACAAAGCCCACAGTCCTCGGATGAGTCCTTTGAGCCTTACCCAGAAAAGAAGTAAGAATCTAGCCCTGTCTAAGTATATGCCTTCTGGAGAGATGTGTTACAGGTTAGCTGTGGTGTGCATGGAACTAAGACGTGTGTAAACATGGGGCATGGAGGCCCATCCTTCCTCACTGCCTTGGTCAGCTCACCTTCAGTTTCTCCTTTGGTCCATCTCCCAAGTCTAGCAAGCATGCCTTCCCTACTCCATCCCCCACCCACCCCAATCTGTCTGTCTGTGTCTCTCATGTGAGTATTTATTATTGTGTTTGTGTTTACTCGTGTGTGTGTGTGTGTCAGTCAGAGGAGGAGGAGGTCAGAGAAACATTTCCAATATGTTGGTCCTAGGTGTCAAACTCAGGTTGTCAGGCTTGGTAGCAGGAACCTTTTACCTGCTGAGCTGTCTCACTGGCCTTTAAGTGACTCAGAATGTCTGTTTGAAAGGCCAGGTGAATATGATAAGATTCCCCTTGGTCTTTGAGCCCTCTTTCTGGTGGTTTGGTGACCTGGCCTAAATATGTATCAGAGGTGGCAGATAGCCCGGTTGATAAGACACGGTCTGATTTTAGGGAGTTTGTTCGTTCTTTTCTAGTTCTGCTCCTAGTGTGTCCCTGAGCATCTCTCTGGCCCTACTCCAGCCATTCCTTCTGCTCCCTGGATCCTCTCTCGTGAAGCCCAGTAACTGAGCCCGTGCCCGTTCTCCTGTCAGCCCTGGCTGACTTCTGTCAACCAGTCGCTCTTCGTGGGCTTGGCTTTGACTTTCCCTTTCTTCCTCCAAGCAAACATAAGACTAGCAAGGAGAGACAGCTGGGTTTTACTAGTGTCTCTGTCCTCCTCTCCCCGTCCCAAGAATACACACATACCCAGTAGCTAGTTAGTGACTACCTCATCGCCACAGTGCTCTGCACATTTCACACCTCAGAGTGGAAACCAAAGAGCACACAGCTCTGGGCTCCATACTCTCAGCCAAGAAAACCCACAAAAAGTAAGAATTTCTTGGCTTTTTAAAATATTATGGAAAGAGGAAGAGAAATAAAGGAAGCATGGAGGGGTCAGAATCAATGCTGTACCAAGCCAGCCATGCCACTTCAGTAGGCATCACAGGACAGAGACAGAGGAATGGCCCCAAGAACGCATGGCCAGGGAGCAGGCCAGCTGCCGTAAGGAATCCCTGTTCCCTTTCAAGGGACGTCTCCCTGGAGCCACTTTTGTAGGTAGTTGGGGGGCCTAGCCTCGGTAGGAAGGTTTCATTTTCAGAAAAGTGGGGAACTGGCCGTTCTGCTGAGCCCCGTTGCTGAGCTGTAGCAGCATGTACTGTCTCATAGGAAATGGGACGAACACAGTGCACTTTGGGTGGGGCACATGAGGTACACTGTAAGCCACCGTAAGTACAATGCTGCTTTAGGGAAGACTACTTTGCAGGAGGTAGGCCTAGGTGTCAGTGGATATGGGCATCCCTGGTCATGATGCACAGTGGCCTGGACGCTTCCTAAGGCCCAGCTGGAGGGGTGGTTTTTTTTTGTTGTTTTGTTTTGAGTTTTCAAGACAGGGTTTCTTCATCTATCCTGGAACTCAGAGATTCACCAGTCCCAAGTGCTGGGATTAAAGGTGTGCACCACTGCCTCTGGCTTCAGACAGAGGGTTTTTAAAAAAAATTTTTTTTATTAAATATAATCTTCATTAACATTTCCCGGTTCCCCCCTCCCCAAAAACCCCCAACCCCTCCTCCCACCCCCTGCCTTCAAGTATATGCCCTTCTACCTGACCTACTCCCACCTTCCCCCACCCTCGATTTCCCCATGCTGGGGCATCTATTGAGCCTTCACAGGACCAGGGACCTCTCCTCCCACTGATGCCCTACAAGGCATTTTTATGCCACATTTTTGGCTGGAATTACGTGTACCCCTTGGTTGATGATTTAGTCCCTGGGAGTTCTGGGGTATCTGGGTGGCCGATGTCTTTGTTCTTCCCATGGGGTTGTAAACCCCTTCAGCTCCTCCAGTCCTCCCTCCAACTCCTCCATTGGGGACCCCATGCCCAGTCCAATGGTTGGCTGTTAGCATCTGCCTCTCTATGTGTAAGGCTCTGGCAGGGCCCCTCAGGAGGCAACTAAAACAGGCTCCTTTCTGTATGCACTTCTCACCATCCATAATAGTGTCAGGGTTTGATGACTGTTTATAGGATGAATCCCCAGGTAGGGCAGTCTCTGGGTGGCCTTTCCTTCAGTCTCTGCTCCACACTTTGTCTCCTTTCTTGCTCCTTTGAGTATTTTGTTCCCCTTCTCAGAGGAACCAAAGCACTCGCCACTTCAGTCCTCCTTCTTCTTGAGCTTCCTGTGATCTATGAACTGTAACTTGTTTATTTTGAGCTTTTGAGCTAACATCTACTTATCAGTGAGTGCATACCATGTGTGTTCTTTTTTGTGATTGGGTTACCTCACTCAGGATGACACTTTCTAGTTCCATCCATTTGCCTAAGAATTTCATGAATTCATTGTTTTTAATAGCTGAATAGTACTCCATTGTGTATATATACCACAATTTCTGTATTCATTCCTCTGTTGAAGGACATCTGGGTTCTTTGCAACTTCTGGCTATTATAAATAAGGCCGCTATGAACATAGTGGAGCATGTGTCCTTATTACATGTTGGAGCATCTTCTGGGTATATGCCCAGGAGTGGTATAGCTGGGTCCTCAGGTAGTACTGTGTCTAATTTTCTGAGGAACTGCCAAACTGATTTCCAGAGTGGTTTTACCAGCTTGCAGTACCACCAACAATGGAGAAGTGTTCCTCTTTCCCCACATCCTTTCCAGCATCTGCTGTCCCCTGAGTTCATCTTAGCCATTCTGTCTGGTGTGAAGTAGAATCTCAGTGCTGTTTTGATTTGCATTTTCCTGATAACTAAGGATTCAGTCAGAGGTTTTAAAAATAGTTTTGTTTCTTTTTAAATGTGTGTGCTGAATTCATATATGTGCACCAAGTGTGCGCTGGAGCCCTTAGAGGTCAGAAGGATCAGGACTCCTGGAACAGGAGTTATAGACAGTTGTGAGCTATCATGTGGATGCTAGGTACTAAACCTGGGTCCTCTGCAAGAGCAGCGAGGGCTCAGCAACACCTACGTCGCCGTCTCCCCAGCCCCACAGCTGAGGACGTTTGAGGACAGGGCCTCCAGAAACTCTTGGTCTGTGCCTTCTCACATGTCTGCCTCCTCAGCCCTTTCTCTCAGCCTTTAGAATTCTGGTGGCCAGGTGGTCCTCCTGAGGGATTAGCAGAGCTTCTGAGATGGGCTGGTCAGAGCACCATGATTCAAGCGGAGAACAACTGGGCTTAGAGGCCAGCGCAGTTGGATAGGATTGGAGACTCCAGAGTGACCTGCTCTAAACCCAACTAGTCTAGGAAGTTACTGTCAGAACAGGCCACCCCCTCAGCCGGGAGATAGTGTGGAGTGGGCACTGGACGGTTATCAGACGAGGAGAATGGGATAGTCTATATGTTGTAGCCTAGTGACTTTTCTTCTGTTTTGGGTGTTTTGAGACACTGTCTTGCTGTGTATAGCTCCCTCTGATGTAGAATTCCCTGTGTAGCCCACACTGGGCTCACCCTCTCTTGATTACTCAAACAGGCCTTAGGAACCTGATCCTTTTGCCCCAGTCTCCTGAGAGTGCTATGCCACAGGACTGGGTTACTTAGTATTCCGTGTTGGTTTTTTTTTTTTTAAAGAACTATTTTATGTCTATGAGTACACTGTACCAGTCTTTAGACACAGCACAAGAGGGCATCAAATCCCTTTACAGATGGTTGTGAGCCGCCATGTGGTTGCTGGGAATTGAACTCAGGCCCTCTGGAAGGGCAGCCAGTGCTCTTAACTGCTGAGCCATCTCTCCAGCCCCTTGTTATTGTTTTTTGAGACAGGGTTTGATGTATCTTAGGCTGGCCTTGAACTCAGTGATCCTCCTGCTTTGACCTCCCAGGTGTTGAGATTACAGGTGATTCCATGCTTAACTATTTAATTTTTACCTCTCTCTGAGATGGAGTCTCATTATATAGTCCTGGCTGGTCTGGAACTTTTTGTGAAGACCAGGACAGCCTCCAACTCAGAGAGATCCATCTACCTTTGTTTTCTGAGTGTTGAGATTAAAGTGTGGACCATTATGCCTGCCTTAACTGTTAAAAATTAACTATCTGCTTTATTATTAATTTATTTTTTGAGGCAAGGTTTCTCTGTGTAGCCTTGGCTGTTTTGGAACTGTCTGTAGAGTAGGCTGGTGTCAAATGCAGAGATCTGCCTGACTCTGCCTCCTGAGTACTGGGATCAAAGGCATGTGACATCACTGCCCATGTTTTACTATTGTTTTGAAGATTTATTTAGTTTAGTTTTATGAGTATGGGTGTTGACCTGCATGTACACCTGTGCACCAGGTGTATGAAGTGCCCCAGCCAGGCAACCAAAGAGGGCGTTGGGGCCCCACTGTGCCATGAGGGTGCTGGAACTTGGGTCCTCTGCAAGAGCAAGTTGTCTTAACCACTGAGCTACCTCTCTTATTACCAGGACAGCTTAGACTGAGATCCTGCCTCACAAACAACACCAGCACACATCTTGTTTGGCTCCTCAGTGTCTCTAGAAGTTCCGTATGAACCCCAGCCTGCTCTATGTCTGTCCCTCCCCCCCCCCCCCCCCACTCCACATGAGACTAAAGCCAGGTCTTTGCTCAATAAAAGCTGTTCTGCTGTTGCTCTTAACTCTGAGACAGGGTCTTAGCCTAGCTTCTCTTGCTGATTAAACATTATATTTTGGGTCTAGAGAAATGGCTCAGCAGTTAGAGTATTTCTTGCTTTTGCAGAGGCCTAGGTTTTTGGTTCCCAGTATTCACATGGCAGCTGACAAGTCTGTAATTCTAGATCCATAGGGTCTGACCTCTCTTCTGGCCTCTGTCGGCAACTCAGACCGTAACACACATGCAGGCAGAATGCCCGTACACATGAAATGTAAAATACGTTTTGGAGAGTGGTTCAAATCTAAGCCCTTGCTCACACTGGGTCACTGCCTGCTTTATAGTTGAGCTACACTTCTACACACAAGTTGGTGACTTTAAATGTTTGCTTGTTTTGAGATGGTCGTGGTGTCTGGGCAGTGCTCTCGATGCTGCCAGGTAGATATGCAACATTGTGCTGGCCTTTATCCTTCGTGATGCTATTGGACATGTGCTGTCTTTTTGAACCTCATTGTTGGCATAGGAAATATAACTAGGCTTGGGGCAGGAGATAGCCCCTGGCTGCTGGGTGCTGGACAGAAGCTCAAGTCCAGCAGATTTGCTGAGTCTCTTTCTAGCATGAGGTCGTCTGAGAACAGAACTGACAGAATTCTATATCATTTTCCCTACCTCCATCTCTTGATTTGGATGCTTAGCACACAGGCTTTAATTCTGAAAATGTGATAGTCATGTGCTGGCACGTGTGCTCCACACTACCATCTGCTTTCTGGGCTGTCTACCCTTCCCAAGGTATTTGCCTCAGGTGTCTGAAGGGTTGTCCCAACTGTGATGGCTGATGACAAGTGAGGTTCTGCTCTGCACAGAGGCAGCTGAGTCAGGGAAGCTTGAAGAAAACTGTAGATGCAGGAAAGAACAAGAGTCAACTGCAAGTTAAGATTTAAAAAAAAAAAGCGTCACCAAATCGTCCCCCAGGGTCTCCGGTAGGAAGAGTGAAGGCAAAGAAGCCAAGAGGCCCGAGGAGCCCAAAATCAGAAAGAAGCCTGGGCCCAAGCCTGGATGGAAGAAGAAGCTGCGCTGTGAGAGGTGAGCAGCCGCAGTGTGGGGCGGGCGTGCGTGCGTGCGAGCGAGCGAGCGTGTCAGCGCCTCCACACGTGCTTTGCCTTGCAGGGAGGAGCTACCCACCATCTACAAGTGTCCTTACCAGGGCTGCACCGCCGTCTACCGTGGGGCTGATGGCATGAAGGTGAGGAATGGCTGTCTCCTCAGTCCGCTGCTTTCAGGGAGGGGTGGTCTTGGCGGACTTTCCCTGGGTAGCACAGGACCCCGCTGGAGGCACCGGGTATTTCTGTAGTGCCACGAGCAGGCTTTCCAGGGGCTCCCATGATGCCCGAGGATGGAGGATGTGGAGTCAGGCCCTTGCTTAAAGGAGCCAGTGGTGTAGGGTAGGAAGTAGTTGTTCTTCCAGTAGTAAGTTGTCACCTGCTCAGATCACCACATAGAGTCTCCGGGGAGGAAGGGTGTGTTCAGATGCCACACCAAGTCTCTTGTCCTGTCTTCCCCCAGAAGCACATCAAGGAGCACCATGAGGAAGTCCGGGAAAGGCCCTGCCCACACCCCGGCTGCAACAAGGTGTTCATGATCGACCGCTACCTGCAGCGGCACGTGAAGCTCATCCACACAGGTGGGCACCTGTCTCGGGCTGGGCTCGAGCCTGGGCTGACTCTCGGGTGCCACATGCCCAGCTGGAGGGAAGGAGTGCCCAAGGAGCTCACAGAGCGTGGTATTGGGTGCTTCTGTGTGACATAAGTATTCAGAATCCATATACAAATTGGAGTCCTCTGTTGAGTTCCTGGTGGTAGTAGGGTTCTCCTACCCACTCCTTGTAAGGTCTGAGCACTTAGGAGGCAGTTGGATCGCTGTGACTTCAAGGCCAACATGGTCTACAGAGATAGTTTCAAGACAGCCAGGACACCTCACCCTCCCCAAAGCAGTCAAGATGGCTCAGGGGGTAAAGGCGCACTACTAAGCCTGATGACTGAGCCGATCTCCCCAGGACCTACCTGGTGAAGAACCGACTCCTACACTGCCTTCTGATCCCCCACACTTGCCGTGTGGCATGCACACACCACCCCAAAAATTACTTTCGGCATTCCTTCGGGTAGGTTTGTTAACCTTTCAGGGGGTTATATAAACAGCCAAGCCCTTTACATCAGCATTTGGTTGGCATTGTATTGACCCGTCACTTGCTTTTATGACGACTCGAGCTGTGTTGATTTTCCTTGCTAAGCACCTGGGCATGTCTCCTGACAGAATAATTTCAGTTGGTCTAGATCTTCAAGCTATGTAGCCAGTCACTAGTGGCCACAGCAGCAGTTCTCTACCAAGGTGAGATGTTAGTGGGGCGTTGGTGGCCCACACCTTTAATCCCAGCACTTGGGAGGCAGACACAGGAAGAGCTCTGAGTCTGCGGCCAGCCTGGTCTACAAAGAGAGTTCCAGGATAGCCAGGGCTACATCGAGAAAACCTGCTTCAAAAAACAAAATCCAGAAAGAGGTAGAACAGTCTTCAGCTGAGAGCCAGAGGTGTTTTCTAGCTGTGTAGGGCAGCATGGTTTAGAACACGTAGAATTGGTGCTTAGGACTGCATAGGATCTGGGATTGAGTTGGGTCATTATTCTTGGAGGCAAGTGACTTTACCTGCTGAGCCTTCTCAATGGCTTTTGTTTTGTGGAGTTTTCATGTAGTTCCAGCTGGCCTCAAATCTGATATATAGCAGAGGATGGTCTTGAACTACCAAGCACCAAGATTGCAGGTGTGTCACCATGCCTGATGTGGCTAAAGGTTTTGTTGATGAGCTTGAGAAATTGATTTCTAGAGTGTACCCAACCCCCTCCCCTCTACCAGCGATGTCATCTGCACTGTCTGGGAATTAACCCTCACTTGAGATCTGTGCCCCCAAGGCCAGGTTGGGCATGGCGGTGCACATATTTCTCTGAATCCCCTGGAAGGCCAACGATGGCTACACAGTGAGATGTCATCTCAAAAACAAACATAAAAGTTGAAATGCAAAATTTCTGTGGGGAAGATCTAGCCATGCAACTGTTTTGAGGAACTCAGAAATCCTTCTTAATGAAATAGTTTATACTGGGAACTTTGGTTTTTTGAGGCAGGGTTTCTTTCTCTGTGTAGCCCTGGCTGCCCTTGAACTCAGAGATTCACCTGCCTCTGCCTCCCATGTGCTGGGACAGGGGTGTGCCTCCACTGTCCTCCAGCTGCAAACTTTTATTAGTCAAGTTCTTCATGTCGACATTGTCTTTCGTTTTAAATAATGCTGGGTTCCCAGAGGGCCCTTGTGTTGTATAAAGCAGTGACAACTGTCACCTCTCCTGGAGCAGATTGGGTACTGGTGGTGGCTGGTGCTCACGCCCCTCTGGTCTTGCAGAAGTACGCAATTACATCTGTGACGAGTGTGGGCAGACTTTCAAGCAGCGGAAGCACCTTCTTGTCCACCAGATGCGCCACTCAGGAGCCAAGCCACTGCAGTAAGTGTGGGCTGGGCACTTCCTGTGACGGGGACAAGGTGCAGCTTACCTCACCTGCCTCTGCCCTCCAGGTGTGAGGTCTGTGGGTTCCAGTGCAGACAGCGAGCATCCCTCAAGTACCATATGACCAAACACAAAGCAGAGACTGAACTGGACTTCGCCTGTGACCAGTGTGGCCGGCGGTTTGAAAAGGCCCACAACCTCAACGTGCATATGTCCATGGTACATCCTCTGACCCAGACCCAGGACAAAGCCCTCCCTCTGGAGGCAGAGCCGCCACCAGGGCCTTTGAGCCTCTCTGGGACCATGGAGGGCCAGGCTGTGAAGCCTGAGCCTACCTGAGAACTGCAGGCGTGTTCGGCAGCCTGAACTCAGCAGGTGACGTGAGGGTGAGGACAGTGTCGCTCATGTCCTCACTTCTCTGCCGGTGTGGTTGTGCTTGCTCGTTGGATCCCAGGCTACACCCACCTCAGAGCCAGCAGCCACATGGTGGAGCGCACTGCTCTCTGGCAGAGGGTGTGGACTTCAGCCTGCTGTGGCACCAGCAGTTTTATTTTCCTATGGACACTGAACAATAAGGCCAGACACAGATTATGAATAATTAATTTTTCTTTTCCTAACTAGAGCAATCAAGGAGATTTGTAATCTACTTTCTAGTGTAACAAGAGCTCCATGCTATGCTTGCAATAAATTATTCACAAAGGCGCCGGTTGGTGCAGTCAGAACAGATGAGGCTCCCGGTAGAGGTCAAAGCTGGGGTCAGCCTGCTGCCTCTGTCGGAGGGCGTTGCTCACCTCGGGGTCACAGTCTCCTCGAGCAGCCAGCAGCTGTGAGAAAATACATTGCTTAGTGCCTACAGCCCCCGGCCAGCATGAGGAAGCTGTGGAACACTTGAGTTGTATGTACTGCCTGCTGATGACCCTGCGTGCAGCCACCATCTGAAGTGTCACAGGGCTGTGGCTTCATTTTATCTAAGCTTTGAGATCGGTTCAGGGAGGACATCTCTGGGTTTTGTTACCTCTGTCATGTTGGAGAAGCACTGTTTTGGGCACTGAGGTATTAGCTGCAGCAGAAAAACACGTGCCTTTGTTATCAGTTGTACAGGGCTACCCTAGAACACAGACGGGCAGGCAAGGTTCAGGCACACTGAACTGGCACATCTCACCAGCGGCTCCCACAGAGGGTCCCCTCCACAGACTTGGGCCCTTACCTGGAGCTCAGAGTGCCCTTGGCGCCTTCCGCTTCCACTAGCCTGAGGTAACACAGTCCTGGCTTCCCCATCCACAAAGAGCTGCACCAGCCTGAGGTACATGTCAACTGCAACATGCAGGAAAGCTGCTTCCCTGACAGTGGCCCCTTCGCTGAAGTAGGAGAGGAGGCTGCAGGGAAAGGCAAGATGCTGAGGGCTGGGAAGACGCTGCGGGGTGAGTAGCAGCTAGCTCAGTAACTACACATGTGTGGAACAAACTGACAGGCAAATTTTCCCACCCAGAGAGACCTTGGGAAGACACTGCCATTCCTCTGACTGTGCCAGGCAGGTGCCATGAGCTTGGGCTTGCTGGCGCTGACTAACTTACCTGTAGAAAGCAAGTGGTAGCAGCCGGGTGTGCTGCTCTGGGGCTGAGTAGAGGAGGGGCCCCAGCCTGGCATCTGCAAAACGGAGGGTTTCCATCAGCTCTGTGGGCTCCTGAACCCAAGATGTCATGTGTCCCGGGAGGGTTCTGTGTAGCTATGGCGACCTTCAGAGGGGCTTGCAAACCGCACTGTAAGAGCTGCTGGGAAGAGGGTCCCTTTCCCCTGGGTCTCACATAGAACAGAGACTGGAGTCGACCAGGTCCCTCTCCCACTGCTTCCCCTACAGTGTGTCTGCTGAGACCATTCCAGGCCAGCAGCATCCTGGGCCTTTGAGTGCCTGGGATGGGCTCTTCTGTAGCTTTAAAAGTGAGTGTGCCCTGAATTAGTTATTACCCAGACTCAGTAAAAAGTAAATCCCATGAAGGTTTACCGCCCAGAGTTGTTATCTATGTGGAGGTTGCTTCTGAAGTGACACAGTTGCCATGGAAGCTCTTGCATTCATGCCTGTCTCATTGTGGGTAGAGCCAACCTTTCCAACTAGTCCAGGGACACGGGCTCCTCACCTGTCCCTGTCAACTCGAAGAGCGTCAGCCAGGACACCTTCCTTCTTTCCAAGCACAGGAGGACCTCAGCACAGATGTCCACAGCCTTCAGATACTCAGCAGTGTCCTGTGACCCACAGAAGAGCCCTCAGAAGAGCCGAGGAGGTGGGAGGCTGGCCTTTGTGCTTCCTTTACTTTGTAAAGTCTAAGAGTGGTGATACAAGCTGAAGAATGGCCACGCCCACCAGGTAGCTGTGCCAAGCCCAGGAGCAAGCACTCAAAAGGAAAACCAGACAAGAGGCAGCCTCAGATACCCAGAGATCTCAAGTCTGAGTGGAACTTAGTACCTGGTGCTCCTGCCCAGCCAGGGCTGCAGGGAAAAGTCTACCTCAGCTGAGCAGTCTGACTTACCTGTTGTGTCACGTAGGAAGAGAGTAGACTCATCAAGGAAAAGAACAGGAGGGCGATCAGTAGCTAGGAGGGAAACAGTTTCTACATGAAAGTCACACACTTGGTTAAGTAAGGCCCATGGCTAGAGCCTAGGGCCTCAGTGGATCTTGGGGGAGGGGGGTATGGGGGTCTCACTATGTAACCCAGGCTAGCCTCAGACTCATTTCGGCAATCTTCCTGTCTCAGCCTTCTAAGTGCTGTGATTGTTAGTGTGAACCACTAGTCCAGGCTTACTATTATTTAGGATAAATTATGGCCGATAGGGTCATTTCAAACAATTTTTGCTACATTTTATTTTGTGTACACACATGCATGTTAGAGGACAGCCTATAGAAATCAGTTCTCTCGCCACATGGCTCTGAAGCTATTAACATTCCTTCTAATATGAATTCAAAAGCAATAGAAAAATGGACGTGGAAGAATCCTGGGGCGTTTATATTATAGTCATTAAACAATTAGCTCTCCTACTGATGTGGTTCTTAGGTTGGCGTATACATTATGAGTCACCAGGGTTGCTGTATTGACTGAGGGAGCGACTTCCTTCCCAAATGCTGGTGCTCATTTCCTCTGTATCCCCAACAAACCTTGGTCCACACATCAGAGGTCATGTAAGTACTGATCAGGGAAGGCACTTTCTCCAGGGCCCAGCACTCACAGCCTGACTGTGCTTCTGCTTAGAGGTTGGAACAGTTCCTCTTTGTGCCTGTGCAGGGAGGCAGAGCTGCGGCCTGTGTGCCTGAGGTGCTCTGTGTGCCCTGCAGCATGGGTCACAGGTACAGCAATGGAAAGACGGAGGTGCGGACGCTGGTAAGTCTAGGTTGTAATGCAGGCACAAACCAGCCCAACAAAACTCTTCCAAAAGTCAAGGCATTTTACCAGTAAACACTAAGCTTATTGCTTAGCTTTAGAAATGGAGCAACAACCCCAAATCTGATGCTTGTCTTTGGAAAAGGAAAGCCAGTGGGCCAACGTCCCTGGAAGCTAGTTCTCTTACCTCTTCTCCCTCGCCGTCCAGCCTTCTCAGATGTCCAGGGAGATTTTCCCTCCTAACTTCAACAGCTGCAATGTGCAGCGCAGCAGCCGCGATCCAGGCGGGTCTGGGTGCTGGGGACCCTGAGTCGGAGGCGAAGCTGACACACAAACACCAGGGCAGACATTTGGTTGCCGTGCTCCTGGCCACCAGGTATCTGTTTAACAGAAGGGCTCTCCCTTCAAACACCAGGCAGGGCCAAGTCACGACAAATGATTGTGCGTGTCTCCACAGGGAAAACCTGATAGGTTTGGGGCCAGCCCTGTACACAAGGCACATGGTGTGTAGCATTCTGAGGGAACCGGCTTGGTCCTACCCAACTCATAATGGGAAACTAGGGCTCAGGAGCCAGGAAGGAAGAGCCACAGTACTACTGAGTTCTCAATATTCTAGCTTGTCCGTGTGGGCCTGTGACAGGGCTAGCCCAAGAGTCAGACTTTATTACTAGCATGAAATCTTAGTTTCCATAAGAGTAAAAGCTTGGCAGAAAACTAATGCCGTTCACCTTAGGAGTCAAAGAAGTAATGTGATCTCTCTGGAGAAGTGAGGTTGGTAGCACGACCTGCTTGGTTACTGAGCAGGTTTTGGAGTACTTCTGATCAGACATCATGGATTCAAAACTGGCTCCAGAAGGGAGTCCTCCAGAAAGAGCAGTGTCTTGCTGAGGCCCTGTGAGAACTCCCTGGATGCTGGAGGAACCTGGTGTTCCTCATGTGCGTAGGTCAGCCAGGACTCGCAGAAACCTGGGCTCTCCTTCAAGGCACGAGCGATGTGAGGGCCTGCTCCCTGCCCTAGCCTATCCCTGTGGGCAGCCTGTGTTAAATACATGCTAGAGCAGAATGCAGGGCCAGGGAGAGCTGGAATCAAACCTGGTGAAACTAGTCTGCAGGGACACTTGAGCAGCTCCCTTGAACAGCCAGCCAGCCAGCTCTAGCCGAGGCTCCCTTTGGACCCCAGTACTCGGAGGATGCCGTGGACACAGCCTGGCTAAGGAGCAGCTGGGCTCCTCCCTGACGCCGGTTCAGCTTACTTGCTGGCAAACTCCCGGGCCTCCTGCAGCAGCTGCAGCTCTCGAGGCAGTGTGCTCTGATGACATCTCTTCCACTGACCGCACAGCACCGGCTCCAGGCTTGGCCACCACAACTATGAGAATGAAAGATCACCAAGCAGCAGCTGAAGGACGTTGTCATGGACACCATGAGAGACGCTGCACCCCGGCCACCATCTAGACACCTTAAAAGAGCTAGCTACACACTGAAACGAAGCTGGCCATGACTTGACCTGTCCATCTCCACTCTGGTTAGAATAACAAACCAGACGGAGGCCGCGGGGGTCCTAGGAGGCCTCAACAGCTCCTGGGACCAGTCACTAGCATCTGCGGGTAGCAGTTGTGCTTTGGGATGCCGAGAAGCTGACATGGAGCCTCCAGTGAGCTTTGAGGACTTTGTAAGAGGATGCAATAGCGTGGGTGGGTGGTGACTGCACCGTGTGTGTGTGTGTGTGTGTGTGTGTGTGTGTGTGAGAGAGAGAGATTGTGCCTGCATGTGCGTTTATGTATTAAATGTGGGCACATGCTTCCCACATCCCAGATGAGAAGGTGTTCGATCCCCTGGAACTGAGAGAGGAGGGGTGAACCACTATCTGGGTCCTCTGAAGAGCATAGTTTTTCAGTGCTGAGCCAGTGCTCCAGCCCCTACCGCACATCTGTGTGAATATTAACCACCTGGGTAGGATACTGAACCTCCTGAAGTGAAGATCCCAACTCGGGTCTGTGAGATGTCTCAATAGGAAAAGAGGTTTGCTCCCAAATCTGCTGACCTAAGTCAAAAACAACTGACTCCTGAAAGTTCTTTGATTTCCATGCATGAATACATAGAGACATCAGCGTGGCGGGAGGAGAGAAATAAATGTAACTTAAACCCAACTGGGACAGACCTACCAGCGCCGAAGTCAAAATCACGGGACACTTAGTCTGGCACTCTGTCAGGATCTGGTTGGCTACCAGTGCTGGGTCTTCACTTCGGAGGCACACACTGAGGAGTCCCTGCAGCAAAACCACCCTGAGGCTCAGCGGTCTGCCCACCCAGGTGCCCATGGGAACCCAGGCCCTGATGGGCACCAGTAGGCAACTACAGAGAGTGACATGGGAGGCAAATTACCCTGAAGAAGTGGATGGTAATGTCATAGGTCAGGACACTGCCGTGGCAACAGAAGTTTCTCTGTAAAACAGTTCAAAGTCAGCACGAAACCAACAGAGAGGTAGAAAGGCCAGCCCGGCACATCTGCACATACCAGCTCAGAGTTGACCAGGTTAAAGAACTCTTCACAGTTCGGAGGGACAGGTTGTCTGGCCTGGGGTCTACCCACAAGAATAGATGGAGGCAGGCGGAGGAGAAGCCTTGGGAAGAAAGGGGTGCATCGTGGTGAAGACAGCATGGCGGGGCGGCCTTTCGATCAAGTGATGCTACTCAAAGCCACGGGCCTTCCAGTTCCCACTGACCTCCCTTGAGCTTATGTGTCCTAAATACAAAAGCTGACTGTGTCCCTAGCTCTTCATTCCTGTTTAGGCGCTGTGGGTACCCCAATGCACTTGAAATAATATAAATAAAATCTCAACAAGCAGGTAGAAGGATGTACTACCAAGGGAATGATCCTTAACTGGAAAGTTCCATTATGAGAATAGTAGCACTGCACTTTAAAAACAAAAGAAAAGAACCAAAACTTGTGTTTTTATAGTACATCCTTCCCTAGAGGGATTTTTGTTTGTTTTTTGGATTTGATTTTTTCTGAGACAGGGTTTCTCTGTGTAGCCCTGGCTGTCCTGGAACTCACTCTGTAGACCAGGCTGGCCTCGAACTCAGAAATCCGCCTGCCTCTGCCTCCCAAGTGCTGGGATTACAGGCGTGTGCCACTACCGCCTGGCCCTAGAGGGATTCTTGAATCTAAGAAGAAAGAACTAGAATTCAAAACACCTTTTACACTTGTTCCTATGAGAGCCACCAAGACACTGAAACCAGTGCAAGCTTGGATGGATTGGACATAACAGAAGCAGGCAGTTAGTGAAGAGATGCCGGCGCCGGTACCGTTTGCATAGGAGCAGCTCCTGCTGTCTCCTCAGGCTGGCAGCCGTGCTGTCTGGCCTGGACAGAGCTTGCAGCCGTCTTCTAAACACCCGAAAGAGAAAGTGGCTCTGAGGGGTGGAGCCGCCACCAGGCACAGATCCCTGATCCAGCTCCAGGTCCACAGACATCTCCTGGAAAAAAGCAGGGCCAATTTCACCTTGTCCCTGATCTGTCACCAAACACGAGTCAGGACAGGAAAGTTCTCGGCTCACTGTGGACCTTAGTTGGGGACCCTGAGAGACCCTTGAGAAGGATGGGGGTGGGGAGGGACAAGGACACAAGTTTTTCCATGTGAAAGCCATTTCTAGCCAGATAGAGTAGCTTTGGGGAGACTGAGGCAAGAGGACTGAAAATTCAGGTTAGATCCTGCTCAGGTTAGAACACTTGCCTGAGGACAGACTCTAGACTTAAGCCCCCAAAACCACAGAAACAAACAAGAAAGCAACCTTTAAACTGTAAACATAAAGGGGCATGGGAACACCCAGCGTGCCCCCCCCCCCCAGGTCTCCCAGGGCTGCACACTGTCTGCTCGGTGTAGACAGGTGTACACACATGCAGGAATGAGCTGAAGGTGGGTCCGTCCCATCTCCACCAGCATAACTCAGACAGACTTCTGTCCGTCCCTACTTAGGATCTAGGCCAGTGTCAGGCCAACATTTTGCTGTCACAGTTCCTGAGACCCTTGTACTTTGGAATATTTCTAAATGTTTTTTTTTTAAACATTATTTTTTTTAAAGAGAATAAATATGATGTTTTAAACATCAAAGAATGACCCATGTGTCCCAAATAGCTGTGAGGCGTTTCCTCAGTTCTTACCACCTGCAGGTCTAATTCCCCACATTTCCAATTCAGACCCTTGAAGACTGAAAGATATGACTATGCCTGATAAGGTGACATGTACTACTGTGGCTTGGCTCCGAGATGTCCTCTGAACGAAGGGCCAGTGTTGAGAGCTTGTCCCTAAGCACCAGCGTTCAGAATGAGAGGCTCGTGAGGGCCTGGACCCCATTGGCTGTTGGGGGCCACCCGGAATGGATGACCGGGAACTGGCAGGAATGTAAAAGGTTGGGCTGGCTACAGGATATCCTCATCAGGGGCTGGCTTTGGACAATCTGCCTTGTCCCCAGTCGCTTCTTCTGTTTGCTGGCCTCTATGTCTGGCTCACCCTCCCTTGGGGGATGCCCTGACTGCCGCCCAGGGGGCAGGTGGCCTTTGCTCCTCTAACTCAGTTCTCGCTGTGCCTCAGCCACGGTGGACATCAGGCACGGAGGCTTGGAAACAGGCTACCTAGAGATACAAACGAAGACACTGGACCACCAGGGAGACTCGGCGGCACTCTCCTGCCCATTTCGGACCCGCATGCGGCCTGAAGGCTCCATGTGCTCCTTTTCGTCTACACAGGTGAAAACCACTTCTCAGAGCCTACAACCCAGCTGAGTAAGCACCAAGGCGCAGAAGACCGCAGCAGCGGATCTGCTGTCAAGGTCTGGATATTTCAAAGCCGGGAGACAGTGGCCTCACAGCCTCGTGCGGTTCCGCTGAGCCAGTCACCCGTTATGCAGACGCGTCCTAAATGCCTTAGCAGAGGGTGGGTTTGCTGCAGCACACACGGAGCTCTGGTCTCGGACTCACCTGTAGCCTAGAAAGAATATCCTCGTTTCCTGTGCGGCCACCGAGAACCAGATCAGGGTCCTCTGAGCGGTTGTAACTCCTCGAACTGAAAATAAAGCAGAAGCCTGCTCAGTGCTGTCTTCAGTGCAGAAATTACACGCATGTGTCCTGCCAGCCTTTGCACTGATGCTATTTTTGACTGCTAGTACTCAAGAGGCAGAGACAGGAGGATGACTGGAAGTCTGATGCCAACTTGGCTGACACAGCAAGTTCCAGGCCAGCCATGCTAAACTGCAAAGGCTTATCTAAAGAAAGGGTAGGGTGTCTGAGAGACAGCTCAGTGGTTAGGAACGTGTGCTCGCAATTGCTAAGGACTAAAGGTGGATCTGAACACGCACGCTAACATGCCGGATGCCACACAAACAACCCCAAGTGGCCAACACTCTCTCCTGGTTTCTGCATTTGCATGTGCTTGAGTAGACACACACACACACTCACACACACACACACACGGACACTCACTCACACACACACATACATAGACACACACAGACAGACACACATACATACATAGACAAACAGACACAAGCACACACAGACATACATCCCAACCTACACCTTTTTTTTTTAACTTTAAAAGAGGAGAAAATGTATTAAAACCAAGTGTAATTTGTCATAGGTTAAGAATTCCCAAAACTAATTCATACACTTAACAACTTAAAGCTGAACAACGGCACCGACAAGGGACGTGACTTCACACCCAATAAGGCCTGAGTTTTCTTCTGACCTCACTCAGAAAGAAGCTACAGCATGGAACTGAGTTTGCTGCATTGACATACAAACCTCAGTTGTATTTCTATATATTATCTATGAATAATTTTTAAAAAGCCATTCTATTCATAGTCACACTGAAAAGAAAATATGGAGGAAGGAGTCTCTCTCGGGGTTCAAGGTCAGCCTAGTCTACCTATCAAGTTCTAGGCTAGACAAAGCTACACGGTGAGACCATGTCTTTAGACAAACAAAAAGAAAACACTTATTAGAGAAGTCTTATATGACAGAACCAGGGGCCTGAGATAGACTCTCCTGTGAGTGGCAGACTGACCCGTGACAAGGACATCAGGACCATCGTGGGGAGAACAGTTTACTCAACAAAGACATGCAAAAGAATAATGTGGATCCGTGCCTTACATGAAGGAGGGGAAAAGCTAAGCATAAGAGCTAAAAGTAAACACAAATGAATCAGACCTCTGCAAATTCATCATTCATTCATTCATTCATTCACTGACCATTATCAAGGGTGTGAAAAGACAGTTCAGGGAAGAAGAGAAATTCTGTCTAAGTCTGGGTGCTAAGCACCTGCGTGGGCCACGTAAACAAGTACAACTCAGTCCAACACACAGTCCAGTTGAAAAGACTGGGGTGTCCTCAGAAGGAGGTTACTTTCTAGTCTGTGAGGCCCTGGGTTTGATCTCTAGTAGCACAAAAGACAGCTGGGATGGCTGATTGGGGGTAGGGAGAGAATCCTAGTAAATATTTTTCTAAATGATCCATGGTCACAAGAAAAATCTCAAACACCAGCCATGAAACAGAACTTCATCCCCTAGAATGGCTCTGACTAAAGTCAGAAAAGAACAGCGTGGGCAATGCTGTGGGACACTGAGTCCTCTCTTCTGCAGGCAGACTATGAAATGGTAGAGCCAGTACGTGAAAACATTTTGAAAAAAAAGAAAAACCTATTATTATCCATCAATCCACTCTTATGCAGATGCCAAGAAAAAACAGTAACTCCAGGTTCTATACTCAAAAGGTCACAGCAGTGTTACAATAGCCAAACAGCAGGGACAGCCAAATGTCTACCAATGACGGATGGATTATAAAGATGGTGCATATTCTTCCATGTCAGGAGCGTCTAGGAACGGCGAGAGGCTCGCAGGTGTCTGACTGAGAGGCTTTCACCATTGACCCTAAACTATGGCCCTGTAGTCACGGCCTGAGGGACAAATCTCAGGATTTGACTCCTGCAGCCGATATGCCTTTCCTGTCCTTATAAAATTAATATAGTAATTCTTGTGCATGAGCTCACCCTACTGGGCAGATTTTATGCAGACCAATGAAGATGTACTGTTTTGTAGTGATGCTATACAAACAGATAGATGATTTCTTAATTCCGAATGATTCTATAAGAATTCCTAAAATTATACTAGTTATTATAAAGCCTTTTATAATTAGTGCCACAACTAGAGCTCTCTGGTATAAAAACTGTAATCAGAACTCTGCCAGGCTTCAGATAAGTTAATGGCTTCTGAGATAAAAAGCAGGCACTGATATACATTTATAATTTAGCAATACCTTCTTTAGGCTGTAAAACAATTAATCAAAGATCATAAAAGTGAATGAACAATTTATTGTAGGTGTAAGGACAGAAGATGTAATTCTGACTGGGTTTATCTCTACAAAACCTCATTGTTAACTGACACTAAGTTAACTTTCAATGAACATGTGGAGCTAGTGAGAGAAAATGAATGCTCACTTAGATAACTAGTTTTAACGGAAACACATGGAAACATCTCTGTTGTAAACATCTCATTCAGTTTATGATTTGAATTTGTTTAAACTTGTGGTAAACTTTTGAAATAGATAGCATGTGATCTACTCTCCTGAAAAAAGGTACAAAAAACTAGAAACGATGACATTAGGTGGCAGCAGAAGAGAACAGAATGAGGAGGATGAAGAGAGCAGGATGTAGGCTGCAGCGCAGCCTCCGCACAGTACGGCGGGCTTCTCCTGGACGGAACAGGTTTTTGTCTTAACAAGGCAGGCTTAGTCTTACTAAAGAGGACAAAGTTTTTTCCTTACAGACTTGAGTTTAATTTGTTTAGCAATAAAAGTGTAGAAGCCTTTTCTTTCTCTATGCAATAAAGGTTGAAGCTCATTTTTCATTCCGAATGAATGAGTTCTTTCTGCAGTGGTGGTTGGGCTTTGGCTCCATATCTATATGTAATATGGATGTAAGTATGTAAGTATATAAATATAAGTAGTTGGACCCAACAGGAGTGTATATAGGAATATGAATGTGTGTGCATGAATGTGTATAGGAACGTTTGTGTGTTTATGTACATTTGCTTGGGTAGAAGTTTTTCCTTCTGTGAGCCTGACTTTGTTTTCCTGGTTAAATAAAAATTTACTGCCCCAAACCTCCCTCCAGCCTGGCAAGCCAGAGGCAGAGGCAAGCCTTCTGGGTGAGAGAGGAAGAGGCCTTGCCAACAATTAGTCCCCTGCTGTGAAGCAACAGGTGTTAATTGGCCCAGAAGCCTGCAGCTTCTGAGGCAGAGTAACTTAAAGACAGTAAGTAAATGCTATCAGAGAAAGCAACCCTGGTTTCTTCCAAAACCAAGTCTTGCCCCTACCAATGCTCTTCCCCCTCAGCTCCCTTCAAGAGAGGACCCAGCGGGCTCAGCTCGCAGCAGTTCCACAGCATCATTTATCCATACAGGAATGGAATACTATTGCGCAACAGACCCTGGAAATATCTGCACACTGGCATAAGCCAGGAACACAAGACTACAAGCGGTTCAGTCTCTATGAAATGTCCAGAGCAGCAGCTCTGCCACCCGAGGTGAACTGCTAAGGCCTGGGGGTTCTGAGCAGCGGTCACAGGCATGGCCTCACACTCCAGAGCTGCTTAAGAGCTTAAGGGGAACAGGAGACTGACCAGTTATAATTTGCTGTGCCGCCATTACGACTATCACCCAACCCTCCGGAGGCTGAGGCAGGAGGATTGAGTTCTAGATGAGTCAGCTGCAGAGTGAGACCCTGAACTTCCTACAATGTGGTTGCGCCACCATGAACGAACACCACAGCCATGAAGAAGCCTCGTTGTGGGCTCCGATGACGTGCGGACTGAGGAAGTCCACACAGAAGATCACACTGTGAGCCTGTGAGTTGTGCTGTCACTAGCAGGGAGCAGGTTTGGGTCCTGTGTGGCTGACCTTTGGTGGAAATTCATGAGCTCGCTGACAAGGACTGTGCACGCCGCTTCCAGGTCTCCACCACAGCCTCCTGAAGCCGACGGCGCTGGAAAGTAGTGCTCATAGATGGCCCACTGGTGGAAGTCACGCCTGCAATAATGGAAGGCCTAGGTCAGCCCTGAGCAGCACTGTATAACCATCCTGAAGGGGTCTCCCTCAGAGGAGCACAGGGCCAGTGACTGGGCAGTGGGAGCTAGCCCCAGCAGCTGGACAAATCACAGGAGAGTGAGACTGCAAGGCAGGGGACCAGAGCTGAGGAAAAGCCCTCTCTCAGGGACAATTCTGTGACCAGAGCCTAGGCAGAGTGCTAACCCTGCAGGGTGACCGCTGACTACATCTATGAACCCAGTAGATGCAGCAGGTAACTGTGCTGGTGCAGGCTGAGAAACCCGACTGTGCATCCCTGGAGAGTGGCCAAGACAGGGGTCGTACCTACGCACAGGGGGAGGGCCTCAAGGACATGGTGACTGTTCTAAGTGGAGACAACCGAGCACAAGGGAGAGAACTCACACCACGAAGAGCAGGCGAGGCTCATGGAGGGGCCACCAATTGGTCCATGTGGGCTGGGATCTCAAGTATCAGGAGTGTGATTGAAGTGGAGGACAGATAGGAGTGGGACTTATCTGTGGGGTGTTTCCCTAGCTTGGAAAGAGCCTTCATGTCCAGCAGAAAGAGGGGTGCGCAGGGGATCCCTAAAACCCATCTAAATACTCAAGATAACAGTGATCCAAGGGGTTAAAATGTAAGCCTGGGGAGCCTGGGGAGACGGCGCAGCTGTTAAGAGCTCTGGCTACTTTGGCAAAAGACCCAGGTTTATATCCATACATATAAAATAAACATAATTTTTAAAGTGAAGTTATCCTGTAATCCCAAAGCTCTGGGAGGCAGAGGCTGGTAGATTTCTGAGTTCGAGGCCAGCCTGGTCTACAGAGTGAGTTCCAGGACATCCAGGGCTACACAGAAAAACCCTGTCTCGAAAAAACCAAATCCAAAAAACCAAAAGTGAAGTTATAATGAGGCCTTTAACAACAACCAGTCATGATGTACTCATGACTGGTTCTCATCTCAAGGAACTCCTAGGAGCCTGCCCTCCCATACGCCCGCCCCTATTACCTCAAAGCGGACAGCCCGAGTGGTCACCTGTCCTTATAGGGCCTATCTTGTAGCCTCTGACCACTCATTGTGTCTACTGTGGTTTTACCAAAGTGTACAGAATACACACACACACACACAAATTCAAATATATATGTGTGTGCATGTATGTGTTTTGTGTGTGTGTGTATACGCATACATATACACTCTCTCTCAATATGGGCTCTGGTGGGTTTAGGGTCCTGCATAGACCTCATTTGTCTTTATCTGTGCGATGGTACAATATATATGTGCAGGCATGTCTCTGTCACGCTGTAACCCAGTGTCTGGGGAACGCCGTCACGTGGGTTTTTGGTTTTTCAATAAAGAAGTGAATGGCTGAGTGTATGTGCACGCTCTCCACAGCTAACCTGAACATCTTGGGTGTGCACACGCTCTCCACAGCTAACCTGAACATCGCGGGTGTGCACACGCTCTCCACAGCTAACCTGAACATCTTGGGTGTGCGCACACTCTCCACAGCTAACCTGAACATCTTGGGTGTGCGCACACTCTCCACAGCTAACCTGAACATTGAGGGTGTGCGCACACTCTCCACAGCTAACCTGAACATCTTGGGTGTGCGCACGCTCTCCACAGCTAACCTGAACATCTTGGGTGTGCGCACACTCTCCACAGCTAACCTGAACATTGAGGGTATGTGCACGCTCTCCACAGCTAACCTGAACATCTTGGGTGTGCGCACACTCTCCACAGCTAACCTGAACATTGAGGGTGTGTGCACGCTCTCCACAGCTAACCTGAACATCTTGGGTGTGCACACGCTCTCCACAGCTAACCTGAACATCTTGGGTGTGCGCACGCTCTCCAGGGCTAACCTGAACATCTTGGGTGTGTGCACGCTCTCCACAGCTAACCTGAACATTGAGGGTGTGTGCACGCTCTCCACAGCTAACCTGAACATTGAGGGTGTGCACACACTCTCCACAGCTAACCTGAACATCTTGGGTGTGCACACACTCTCCACAGCTAACCTGAACATTGAGGGTGTGCGCACACTCTCCACAGCTAACCTGAACATTGAGGGTGTGTGCACGCTCTCCACAGCTAACCTGAACATCTTGGGTGTGCACACACTCTCCACAGCTAACCTGAACATCTTGGGTGTGCGCACACTCTCCACAGCTAACCTGAACATCGCGGGTGTGCGCACGCTCTCCACAGCTAACATGAACATCTTGGGTGTGCGCACGCTCTCCACAGCTAACCTGAACATCGCGGGTGTGCGCACGCTCTCCACAGCTAACCTGAACATCTTGGGTGTGCGCACGCTCTCCACAGCTAACCTGAACATCGCGGGTGTGCACACACTCTCCACAGCTAACCTGAACATCGCGGGTGTGCACACATGCTCTCCACAGCTAACCTGAACATCGCGGGTGTGCGCACGCTCTCCACAGCTAACCTGAACATCGCGGGTGTGCACACATGCTCTCCACAGCTAACCTGAACATCGCGGGTGTGCGCACGCTCTCCACAGCTAACCTGAACATCTTGGGTGTGCACACGCTCTCCACAGCTAACCTGAACATCTTGGGTGTGCGCACGCTCTCCACAGCTAACCTGAACATCGCGGGTGTGTGCACACGCTCTCCACAGCTAACCTGAACATCGCGGGTGTGCGCACGCTCTCCACAGCTAACATGAACATCTTGGGTGTGCGCACGCTCTCCACAGCTAACCTGAACATCGCGGGTGTGCACACGCTCTCCACAGCTAACATGAACATCTTGGGTGTGTGCACATGCTCTCCACAGCTAACATGAACATCGCGGGTGTGCGCACGCTCTCCACAGCTAACATGAACATCGCGGGTGTGCGCACGCTCTCCACAGCTAACCTGAACATCGCGGGTGTGTGCACGCTCTCCACAGCTAACATGAACATCTTGGGTGTGCGCACGCTCTCCACAGCTAACCTGAACATCGCGGGTGTGCGCACGCTCCCCACAGCTAACCTGAACATCGCGGGTGTGTGCACGCTCTCCACAGCTAACCTGAACATCGCGGGTGTGCGCACACTCTCCACAGCTAACCTGAACATTGAGGGTGTGTGCACATGCTCTCCACAGCTAACATGAACATCGCGCTCAGGATGGCTGCAGGGACAGACTGTGGTGATGCTTTCATGCCAGCGCCCTTGATCTCTTACCTTTCTGTGTCTGAGAGAACATCAGCGTCAGGTTGAATTTCCAGTTCCAGCTGTACCCAGTCTCTGTAAGATAACTGAGCCACAGAAACATTCAGGGCAGGGAAGAAACACAGAAGCCACACTGCTGGTAAGCATTAAGGTCACTTTACCTTAAAAACAAAAACCTGAGATGGGTGTGGTGGCACACACCATTGATCCCAGCACTGGGGAGCAGAGGCAGGCAGATCTCTGTGTGAGGCTAGCCTGGTCTACAGAGCAAGCTCCAGGACAGCCAGGGATACACAGAGAAACCCTGTCTTGAAAAGCCTCCCACCCCCCCCCAAAAAAAACCCAAACCCCAAAACTCAAAAAACAAAAGAAAACAAAAAACCAAAAACCCACCAGCACCAGCAGAAATCCCCAAAACCAAACCAAACCAAACCAAACCAAACCAAACCAAACCAACAAAACCCTCTGCGCTCCATGTAACGAGTTGGAAACTGGTGCATTACTTCATCATGGAGAGATCTGAACCTGACATTTAAACTGCTGAAAGCAGCACAGTGTGCTTGACAGTCCTTACTCTGCACCCAAGGCTGGCCTCAAACTTGTGGCAATCCGGTGTCGGTCTCCAAGCGCTGGGATCACAAGCATGCCTGCCGCACTGGCCTTCTAACTGGTATGCTATTTACTTTTAATCCATTAGCCTGTTCCTAGTTAAGTTTATTATTTGATAAGAAATTATTTTATAGGCCATGAGTTAGGGGGAATAAATCTTGGTGTAAACGGGCCATGGCGGTACAGTGTTTAATCCCAGCACTCTAGGAAGAGGCAGAGGGATCTGTGTGAGTTTGAGGCCAACCTGGTCTACATAGGGAGGCTAGCCAGGGCTAGTGAGACCCTGCCCGAAACCAACCGACCAGCCAAGCAACCAACCAAAAACCATAACCATGATGCAATACTCTGCTTCAAATATTCATAGCATCTAATTTTTTTCTTATAAAAATTCTTAAAGCAATCTCACACACCAGTCTACCCTAATCTCAAAATCTCACTTTCCATAAAACAACAACAACAACAACAACAACAACAACAACAACAAATTATAGAACAACCCTCCATGAATTTCTACTTGGACAAAGGCCAAGGCAAATAGCAACACAAACATAGGGACAGACACACAGACACACACACACATGCACGCACAGGGAAGACAGGGAAACCTACATAAAATTCCTTCTCCTTCAAGAGCTCTTGGAAGCTGCTCTGTCTCCACAGCACAAGCGCAGCATTCTGCCAGTCTGCGGAGGGAAGGTACAGAGGTCCCCATGGGACGCAAGCGGTGTGCTCCGGAGCACGAGGCGCTCTGGCCTCTGGGAACAATCTTAACACAACAAACTGAAACTGAGACAGACAGGGAGAGGTTCACAGTCAGTACGAAATGTTCACAGGGGCATACCCAGGGACCATGCCCACCGGGACAGCTTACCTGCCACCCTCATGTGGGCCCACTGCAGCCCTGACATCACAGTCCTATACCTGTTCTGCAGCCCCCCCCGCCCCCCATGCCCCCGCCCACCTTGGTGATCTAGCCAGGCAGCAATGGGAGCATGCAGACAGCACCAGAAATGTCTCCTCAGTGACACGTTACTAGCATTTCTTGCTTATGAGGGAAACAGAGAAGACTCTCTGCCCCTATTTAACAAGAGCTTGACTATTGAAGTCCCAACCCTTTGCACAGGGCCATGCTGGGTCTTCAATCTGCACCTAGGCCCTAGGACCAGGTCTCTCAAAGGGTGGATGTAGCCTGGATTCCCAGGATGCTTCGGGTATGATTTCATTTATCTGGGCAGGGATCTTAAGTACAGAGACTCTTCAAAAGCCTGCCTGTCAAGTCTTTATATTATTTTATTATTTGGAGACAGGGTCACATATAGCCCAGGCTAGCCTCAACATTGCTACATGGCCAAGAGTGACTGAGTTTTTGATCAAGACCTTTTGATCTTTAGCTCCTCAGTGTTGAGGATACAAGGTATGCCACATCTGGCTTATCTGGTGCTGTGGATCAAATTCAGGGCTTTTTATTAGGCAAGCACTTGACTGAAACACACTATCAGCTCTGTTGTTTAATATTCTCATTTTTAATATGTGTGTGTGACTGTGTGTGCGCGTGCCTACGTGTGTGTGAGTGTGTGTAAGAAAAGGCATGTGTGGAGGTCAGAGGTTAGCTTATAGGAGCTGGTTCTCTCCTTCCAACACACGGGCTTCCAGGATTGTAGCCAGTCCCCAGATTTAGCAGCTTGCGTCCTTACCCACTGAGCCATTCTGCTAGGTCCACCTACTTTTTGGGTCTTTCTTTCCTTTTCCTTTTCCCTTTTCATTCATTCATTCATTCATTCATTCATTCATTCATTCATTCATTCAGATCAAATTTCTCTATTCAATCTAGCATGGCCCGATGCTCTGGAACTGGAGAGATGGCTTCATGGTTAAGGTTTCTTGTTGCTGTATTTTTTCTTTTCTTCTCTTCTTCCTTCCTTTCTTTCCTTTTTTCTCTCTTTCTCTCTCTCTCTCTCTCTCTCTCTCTTTCTTTCTTTCTTTCTTTCTTTCTTTCTTTCTTTCTTTCTTTCTCTCTTTTTTTTTTATTTTGAGACATGGTTTGTCTGTGTAACTCTGGCTGTCCTGGAACTCACTCTTTAGACCAGCCTGGCCTCGAACTCAAGAGATCTGCCTGCCTCTGCCTCCCAAGTGCTGGGATTAAAGGTGTGCGCCTCCTCTGTCAGCTATTGCTGAGAACCAGAGTACAGTTCCTAGCGCCCATGTTGGGTGGCTCACAACTGCCTGTAACTGCAGCTCAAGAATTTCCGATGCCGTCTTCTGGCCTCGGCAGGCATCTGTACTCCCCGTCCTCACATGTAATTAAAAGTCAATCTTGACAACAGTGAATGAACAAAAGCCCCCAAACTTTCACAAATCTCCTTGCTTCCACATCTGTGTCATCTCTGATGCAAAGCTTACAGTCAGAATCCAGGTCATACCCAAGAGGTGCTCAGCAAAGTTCAGGAAAAGGGCGTCTGGGCTAATAGTGGTGCGGGCACTTGCTTGATACACGTGAGTTATCCTAGTATTGAAAAACAAAACCCAAACAACCAGCCAAACAGACAGACAGACAGTCAAGCCTCCCCAAGCAAAACCATACAGGGATGACTGTGGCTTAAGGTTAAAACTTTTTTTTTTAATGAATTCTTACCTTTTAACTTACTTGTGCTATAAACATCAGTCTCTATGCAAAGGAGGAGCATAGAGCAGACAACTGTGACCTTAGCCTCAATTTGAACTCACAAGGAGACGCGACAGCAGTATTCAGCATGAAATCCTCCCCAAGCAGACGGCCAGGCATGCCATGCACACACGTGCTGAGGTAAATACACACGTGCTGAGCTAAACACAAGCAAGCCACGGAAGCCAGAGACGGCCACATCACGAGCAGGAATCTGAAAGGCACACCTTTTTGATCAGACCTGGAGACAAACAGCCGTGCAGGGAGGCAGGGCGCTGCGCAGGGAACTTGCATAAACAGTAAGAAATGGCTGCTGTGCAGAATCTGTAGGGAAGGGAAAGGAAACTGAGTTCAATGAACCAACCTCAGTGTGGGCATCCTACACGACAGGGCCTGAGATCACTCCATGATCTGAGGGATGGTGGACCACCTTGCTTCCAGGCTCAGTGCCTCCTGAGAGGGAGAGGCTGCCTCCAAGAACTCACATCTGGGCGGGAGGGATGGTCCAGTGGTTAAGAGCACTGACCGCTCTTCCAGAGGTCCTGAGTTCAAATCCCAGAAACCATATAGTGGCTCATAACCATCTGTAAAGGGATCAGATGCCCTCTTCTGGAGTGTCTGAAGACAGCTACAGTGTACTTTCATATATAAAATAAATAAATAAATCTTGGGGAAAAAAAAAGAATTTAAAGAACTCACATCCACACTGAAGGCAGTCACACAACACACACACTGCTTGTGTGAGCAAAGGCACGCTTCCTTGGTGTGTGTGAAGGGCCACTCCAAGTCTCAGGAGGAGCGACATGCACCCTGACTGGCCTTGGTCGTTCACTGAAAGGCACGGCCAGGAAGGAGCTGCTCAGGTGAGCACCGCTTGTGGGATTTTGTTTTGTTTTCCTGTGTAAGTCTGAAGAGTTACAGAGAAAGCACGTTCCATGTCTTAAGAGAAAACAGCATCTGCTCCAGTACAGCGGGACAGCCTGGTCCCTAGCAGACACAACCAGTTACAACGCTGTGTGCAGGAGGAAACGATGACACAGACCAAAGCTAGAACTCGGGGACTACAACGATGGAAGCAGCGAGAAGGAGAGGGAGACTGAGGCAAGAATGGTGCTGAGCCGGCATCTCCACCCATGCCTGGGCAGCCTCATGCCCATGCCAAGGAGACCATGAGTGTCAGGGCGGAGTGAGGCTAACCCATACCAAGCAACCAGAGACAATGGCCTCGTACTCAAGAGATCCGCCTGCCTCTGCCTCCCAAGTGCCTGGATTACAGGCGTGCGCCACCACGCCCGCCTCCATTGCCTCTTCTTACGCGCCCCTCCTAAGCAGCAACCTTAGCAGAATTTCACGTCCTGCTCTTTCCTCTTGTTGGACCTTGGGAGCCCTTGTGTCAGCAGAAAGTGACCTGTTCTTCCCTCTTTAGATGGGAGTCAGACTTTCTTCTACTGGAGTTGGGAACAGATGTGAGCTACCATGTGGGGCTGCAATAAAACCCAGGTCCTCTGGAAGAACAGCCAGTGTCCCTAACCACTGAGCCACCCATCCAGCCTGTGACCTCTCATAATTTACTTGCTGAGTATCTGTCACTTTTTAAGAGGGGAAGATGACTGCTGGGAGACTTGGGGATGGCTTACTTCATGCAGAAGAGCAGAGAGTCCCTCGTGCAGCAGGTCAGGAGGCTGCTTAAGAAGTCGGGGACACCAAGGCTGCCAGCAGGAGCAAGAACACCTGGATCCACCTCTGGAAGCATGGAGCTGCACTCACCCAGGTGGACCGCAAGAGCAGCCACGCCCAGTATGTGAGGGGCGCTCAGGCTTGGGCCCTGAAATAAGGACAAAGTTACCCACAGGCTGTCCCCTAGCTAGATGGCGCCAAACCACAGAAGAGCAGCAGGCAGCAGCATAGGCTCTGCGCAGCCTTGGGAAGTGACACGAAGGACTCAGGACGTGGGAAATGACTCGCAGGATGCGGGAAATGACCCGCAGGACTGGGGCACTGACCTGGTGACTGAGCAGCTGCCAGAGCCGTGTGAGCATCGCAGGGAGAAGCATGTGTCCACAGAGGGTCCTCACAAAAAGGACGGCCCAGGGGCTCTGCCTGCAGATGTGGAGACACATCAGGGGCAGGTTAGAGCCCTGGACACTGCCTCCACAACTGGTCTGGGCCTGTGAAGGGCCAGGGCTCCACCCAACAGTGGTCTTTACAGAACACAGAACATCGATCGTCAATGGCAGCCCTATCTGACAAGCTCAGCCTCCTCATCCATCTTGGGAACGGAGCTCACCCTGTGGTCCCAGTACCTCAGGACAGATGCAAATCCCCCTTACCTCTCTGGGGGCACAAAGCTAGAGGCCGCCATTAGGTTCTGACAGAAGGCTGTGAGCAGGAGATCCACAACCTGGAGGAGACACATCATGGTGAGGCTTCACCTCTGAGAGCGACAGGAAGCAGGCAGCAGCAAAGGCCGCACATGATTTTTATTTATTTTGTGTTGTGAATAGGTAGTGTGCATGCGTGTGTGTGCGCGTGTGTGCAGAGGCAAGAGCTGTCAGGAGCCAGTTCACTGCTACCACCTCATGGGAAACGGAGATCAAGTTCAGGCTGCCGACTTGCCTTTAGAAAGGAAGTTACAATGCAAGTTGGGACCAAATCATGGGACTGGACCCGTATACTGTGTAACCACACAAGCTAGAGAAGATGCCTCGTGGAAGAGAGGAGAACACTGACTGGACAGGACAGAAGAGTAAGCATTACAGGTTCTGATGCTATAACAGTTTTTGTCACACAGGCTACTTTAAAATGCAACAAGGTGGTGGATCACACCTATAATCCCAGGACACCTGTACTCCCAGCACACCAGTAACACCAGCACGCCTGTAATTCTAACACGCCTGTAACCCCAGCCCGCCTATACTCCCAGTATACACCAGTAACCCCAGCCCAGAGTACCATAACCCCACACTTGGAATGTAGAGATACAAAGCCTGAGCTACAAAGTGGAATTAAGATGACTTCAGCCACAAGCAGACCGATGGGGCTGACAACAGCGGCACTGTCAGTGCCCGTGTGCTCAACACCGCACCACACACCTTTTATATAATCTAGCCAACAGCTATGTCCTGTGGCCTCATGGACATACCTCCTGCTCCTGTCTCTGGAGTGCGGAAGAACGGACATCAAGCTGAACCTTTGCTTTCCGGAGGCTGCCATCATGGTTACTGTGTCCCAGAACAGCATTTAGTCTTTCAGAAACCACAGCCAGCTGAGCAGATATAACTGCAAACAGAACGCAGTTATGTAAGGCATGGAGGAATGGTGTGAAGAAGTGCCGGCAAGGCCTCCTGGGATGCCACGGAGCACTGGCCAAGCTGTCACAGCCCACGTGAGGCTGCTCTGAATGGAAGGGAGGCCACACAGCAGCAGTCGCAGCCTGAGGTGTGATGCTAGCCCTTGCCTAAGCACAGAGCCTCAGAGACCCAGGAGACCGAGGGTTGTGCAGAGGCCTGAGACTCACTCCTGCATGCCAACTTCCGTTGCTCTGTCAGAGCTGACCTGGCGACCTTGTGCTGAGCACTGGCGCTCTTCCTAGTGCCCCACAAATGCTCCTTTCTCGGCTGGATGTGGTGGTGAATGGGGAGGCTGAGGCAGGAAGAACACTGCGCTCCAAAACTCAGGCCAGCCTCGGCTACACAACAGGATCCCACACAGACACACAAGGCCACACACAGCACCACGGGTTACACAGTAGCCTAGGAGACTGTGCTCTGGCGTCTGTACCCCTGGCCTGAAGAAGGGTGTTTAAAGGACCTGCAGCCTCAACAAAGCTATCAGTGCTTCTCTGGAAGGCTGTCTTGGCCTCTGTAAAATCAATCCACAGTAAAGTCAGGTCTCTACATGAAAACAGATTTTGGGTTGGGATGTGGGTCCTTACACAAGGAAGGACTCAGGTTGGTTTCATTCCCAACAACCTTTAGTTATGTGTGTGGTGGTGGGCGTGGATGTGTGTGGTGGTGGGCGTGGATGTGTGGTGGTGGGCGTGGATGTGTGTGGTGGTGGGCGTGGCTGTGTGCTGTGAGGAAATGGTGCCTGGAGGCAGGCGAGAAGCTGCTGAGGCATCTCCCAGCTCCAAGCACCGTGACAGCATCCCCACCTCTCTGGCCCTGTCCAGGGTGTGTGATGGCACAGAGGCCGTCACCCCATCACTCTGAACCCCCACTTAGTCTGATCTTTGGGCAGGTTCATCCACTGAATGCTGAGCTCCAGGACTGACAGGCCAGCCTCTGTCGCCAGGCGGCACGCAGGCACCCAGAGCACAAACACCACCACCCGCTACCTCATCCCTGCTTCTTACCGCTATATTGAGTAGGGTCTGTCATTAAAGCTCTGAGTTCTTCAAGTGCTGCTGTGAGCAGTCCCAGGGGTTCTTCAGCACTGTCAGGTCCTGTCCTTTGAGCCGAGGTGGCATCTGAACCAGGGAGGGATGTTTTAAAGATTGAGCCAAATGGGAATCACACTCAATGACATTATTATAAATATAAAAAGCTTGTATGCTTGGGGAAATGCTGCTGGGCACCACTGCTGAGTGAGCACCACTGCTGAGTGAGCACCACAGATGTGTGAGCACCACTGCTGAGTGAGCACCACTGCTGAGTGAGCACCACAGATGTGTGAGCACCACTGCTGAGTGAGCACCACAGCTGAGTGAGCACCACTGCTGAGTGAGCATCACAGCTGAGTGAGCACCACTGCTGAGTGAGCACCACTGCTGAGTGAGCACCACAGATGTGTGAGCACCACTGCTGAGCGAGCACCACAGCTGAGTGAGCACCGCAGATGTGTGAGCACCACAGCTGAGTGAGCACCCCTGCTGAGTGAGCACCACAGCTGAGTGAGCACCACAGATGTGTGAGCACCACTGCTGAGTGAGCACCACAGTTGAGTGAGCACCGCAGATGTGTGAACACCGCAGATGTGTGAGCACCACAGCTGAGTGAGCACCCCTGCTGAGTGAGCACCACTGCTGAGTGAGCACCACAGCTGTGTACCTCAGATGTGCACCGCATGGTGTAGAGAGTGGGCAGTTTCTGAGAGGTCTTCTCTTTGATGATGGTGGAAATTACATATAATATCAAAAATAAAAACATTGAATTGAAACAGGAGATGTCATTCAAGATGGAGCATGTGCCTATAATGTTCAAGACACTGGGTTTAATTCCTAGCAACACACAAAGAGAAGAGAGGGAGCCTGGAGAGGTGGCTCAGGGACGGTGCTTGTGCTTCCAGAGAACCCAGTTCTGAATACCAACAAGGACTGTGGCTCACAACCATCTGTGTCTCCAGTCCCTGGGAATCTGATGCCCCCTCTGGCCTCTGAGGACATCAAACACACACACATATACAGTCCGGCAGTGGTGGCACACACCTTTAATCCCAGCACTTGGGAGGCAGAGACAGGCTGATTTCTGAGTCCGAGGCCAGCCTGGTCTACAGAGTGTGTTCTAGGACAGCTGGAGCTACACAGAGAAACCCTGTCTTGAAAACAAAACAAAAACCCAGTTGAGTTTTTGTTTTGTTTTGGTTTGGTTTTTTGGTTTGAGACAAGGTTTCTCTGTGTAGCCCCGACTGTCCTGTGTCTGTTATTCATGTAATAGGGAGTTAATATCCAGAATCTATGAAGAACTCCATTTACACACAAAAAGAGAAACAATCCAGTCAAAGAACAGGCAAGAGAATGGGATAAATCTAAGAGGAAAACATACGTGCAAATGCTCTAATGAAATCCGTTACTCTGAACAATGAACATGCACTATACATGTTTTCTTAAGTTTTAGGAAGAGGAGACTAAGCAGAGAGAGGGAGACAGAAGAGTAATTAGGATACATGCCACATGTATGTCAGTGCATTGTCATACATGACCAAAGTACATTCTACATGTACGAAATGTTATAATGAAAGCTGGTATTTTGTATAATCAATATCAAATTGATTGCTATTGATTGATAACAAAAAAATGTAAAGAGAGGCCGGGCAGTGGTGGCGCACGCAGTAATCCCAGCACTCGGAAGGCAGAGGCAGGCATATTTCTGAGTTCGAGGCCAGCCTGGTCTACAGAGTGAGTTCCAGGACAGCCAGGGCTACACAGAGAAACCCTCTCTCGAAAAAAAACCAAATAAATAAATAAATAAATAAACAAAGAGGGAACTTGTCTACAGAGTGAGTTCCAGGACAGCCAGGGCTACACAGAGAAACCCTCTCTCGAAAAACAAACAAACAAACAAATAAATAAATAAAGAGGGAACTTGTGACTCAGTTGGTGGACTGCTTGCCGGCATGCACAAAGCCCTGGGCTCCATACCAGTACTACACATAAAACTGGGGACGGTGGCACATGCCTGTGATCCCAGCCCTTGGCAGCCAGAGGCAGGAAGCCCAGTGGTTCAAGGCCAGCCTAGGAAACAAAAGACGCTGTTTACCGTAAGTACATTAATAAATAGTTTAAGCTGCAAAGACCAAACTTGAACTTCTCCTTCTCCTGATGCCGCTCTCAAAGCTGTCACAACCACATGGCGCCGAGGAATGGAGCGGGTAGGACATGCCAGCCCCATTTGGCAGGAATGCTGGCTCGCGGCTTCCCAGGGCCAACCAGTTCCATCATTGTTCTCATAGGTACAAAGATCCAGCCCAGGGTTGGTTAGATGTCTCCGTGGTTAAGAGTCCTAACTGCTGGGTTTGATTCCATGTGGCGGCTCACCGCTGTCTGTACTGGAGATCTGACCCCACTCCTGGCCTCTGCAGATGCCAGGCATACACACAACACACAGACATACAACAGGCAATAACACACGCACATACAAAATAAAAAGCCCTGCAACCTACTACCAAGCAAACTGCCGAGTCAGAAAATAACCACGCTTGACTGCAGGATGCTGTGGGCCCTGAACTGTACATGGAGACAGCAATCTGGAGCGGGCTGTGCGCCATGCTACCTGAAGGCAGGAGCATGACTAACTCATGCCACACTTCCTGAAGGCAGGGGCATGGCTAACTCTCAAGCCCTCCGAGGCAATAGGCCTATGTTTGGTCCCCAGGTACCAGGGTCAGGCAAAGTCACAGGCCTGCTGCACCTGGGTGAGAGAAATCTGTCCACCGAGGACCGATGCAGGTGACCAGCATGTCCCAGAAATGGAAAGGACAGGAACTGAAGGCGACCAAGAGCCTTACTTTCAGGCCGCTTCTCCTCAGCAGTGGCACAGGCTTTGCGGTAGGCGTCGTATAAGGATGAGGGAATTTTATCTGCTCTGGAGAAAAAGAAAACAACGTCACCATCAGCTGTGACAGTGTGTAGTCTCCAAAGTCATCACAACAGTGTACACTGTATTGTTTTGTGGTTTATTCCTTTTTTCGGTGCTGGGAATGAACCCACGAGGCAAGCAATCTACCACGGAGCTATACCCTTAGCCATTTATTAGTCAGAAGACCAATTATATCCAGGATTTTAAAAATCATTAAAATATTCAGGTGGCATGCAGCAGCCCTTCTTAACAACATTCATTCATGTGCGTGCGTGTGTGTGCGTGTGTGTGTGTGTGTGTGTGTGTGTGTGTGTGTGTGTATGTATGTATGTATGTATGTATGTATGTATGTATGTATGTATTGGTTTTTTTCGAGACAGGGTTTCTCTGTAGCCCTGGCTGTCCTGGAACTCACTGCCTGGCTTGTTTTTTTTAAAAAACAGAACTTTTGCTGGGCAGTGGTGGCGCACACCAGTAATCCCAGCACTCTGAGAGGCAGAGGCAGGCGGATTTCTGAGTTCGAGGCCAGCCTGGTCTACAGAGTGAGTTCCAGGACAGCCAGGGCTACACAGAGAATCCCTGTCTCGAAAAAACCAAATCTAAAAAACAAAAAACAAAACAACAACAACATAAAAGAACTGAAATTCTTTGTCCTATTAACATCCATTGGAAAAGCCAGGCAGTGGTGGCGCACACCTTTAATCCCAGAGCTAGGGAGGCAGAGGCAAGTGGATCTCTGAGTTTGAGGCTAGCCTGGTCTACAAATCGAGTCCAGGACAGCCAGGGCTACATGGAGAAACCCTGTCTTGAAAAACCAAAAAACAACTACCCAACCACACAACCAAACCTACCAAAAGCCCACTGGACACAGAGCAGCCCCTGAGGAAGATCTCGCTTACCTCTTCAGGGTCTCTATAAAGGCCACGCGGGAGTCAGGAACCTCCGGGAGCTGTGGGAGAACAGTTCTGTGAGTGGAGGCAGGGAACGGATGCCTGGTCATGCCATGGCGGAAGCTGAGATGTACTCACCACTCTTGGTGCGAGCAGTGCGGGGAGGAAGTGTGACAGGTAGTATGGCCTCCTGAATATGCTGTGGTGGAGACAGGCAGACACACTATGACCAATACAGGAGAGGCTTCTCCCTCCGCGCCCTTCACATCCCAAGGGTTTCCCCTCTGTTTTGACTCATTTCATTTTGTAAGGCAGAATCTTATGTAGCCCCGTTGGCCTCAAACACACTAATGTGACAAAATCCTGAGTTCCTGTTCTACCTGTAGCCACGTCTCAGGCACTGAGATTTTAAGTGGGTGTCGCCAGGCCTGGCCAGGCCTTAACACTCATTGTGTGGGTTTTGTTTTGGTTTGTTTTATTGAGACAATATCTCAATATTTCAGCAGTGCTGGCTGGCCTGAAACTCACAGAGATCCTCCTGCCTCGGTCTCAAGTGCCAGCATTAAAGGTGTGCGCCACCACATCTGGTCTTGATCGATGTTTTTAAGATATTTGTTTTTTCGTCTTCACTGTTCTAAGGCCACGAGGGTTTCAATGGGGCCACCATGAAGTTTCTGTTTGGAGGTGACCTTGGTGGTGAGTCAGGCTCAGGTCACCAACACTGACAGCAATCCCAATGCAAGATGTTCAGGGCTCACAACGAATCAATAAAGCTGCCCTGTCCCCCAGCCCGCGTCCACACTGGTCACCCCAGAAGCACCAAGTAAAAATCCGTGACTAAGCTGGGCCTGGTGGCGCACGCCTATAATCCCAGCACGTGGGAGGCAGAGGCAGGTGGATTTCTGAGTTCGAGGCCAGCCTAGTCTACAGAGTGAGTTCTAGGACAGCCAGGACCACACAGAGAAACCTTGTCTCGAAAAACAACAACAACAACAAACAAAACAAAACAAAACAAATCCATGGCTAACCCGTGGGTCAATAATCCTTTATTCCCACATGGCTGCAAATAGGTACCATCTATTGCCTGCTTCAAATATTGAGGGTGCCTGGTGCTATCGCAGATGTGAACAGGGGCTTGATGTGGAGACACGTGCCTTTAATCTTAGGAGACAGAGGCAGGCAGGCAGTGAGTTCAAAGCCAGCCTGTTCTACATAGAATTTCAGACCAAAATTAGACATAGGCCTGCCCTCACTCTATGGTACCTCAGACCTCATCTTAGACACAGCATCCACACCGACCTGTCTCCCATGATAGAATCTGACCCTCCATTCCCATGTGACCTTGAGACCAAAAGGGGACTGACTTCAAGACTCCCAGTATATTAGTGTCAGCATGGCCATGTCTGAACATGCTGTGGCCGGCAGGTGCTCCCCGACTCTGAATGTGCTGTGGCCGGCAGGTGCTCCCTGCGTCTGACTGTGCTGTGGGTGGCAGGTGCTCCCTGCATCTGACACTGTGCTGTGGGTGGCAGGTGCTCCCTGCATCTGACACTGTGCTGTGGGTGGCAGGTGCTCCCTGCATCTGACACTGTGCTGTGGGTGGCAGGTGCTCCCTGCATCTGACACTGTGCTGTGGCTGACAGGTGCTCCCTGCATCTGACACTGTCCTGTGGCCGGCAGGTGCTCCCTGCATCTGATACTGTGCTGTGGCCGGCAGGTGCTCCCTGCATCTGACACTGTGCTGTGGCCGGCAGGTGCTCCCTGCATCTGACACTGTGCTGTGGCTGGCAGGTGCTCCCTGCATCTGACACTGTCCTGTGGCCGGCAGGTGCTCCCTGCATCTGATACTGTGCTGTGGCCGGCAGGTGCTCCCTGCATCTGACACTGTGCTGTGGCCGGCAGGTGCTCCCTGCATCTGACACTGTGCTGTGGCCGGCAGGTGCTCCCTGCATCTGACACTGTCCTGTGGCCGGCAGGTGCTCCCTGCATCTGATACTGTGCTGTGGCCGGCAGGTGCTCCCTGCATCTGACACTGTGCTGTGGCCGGCAGGTGCTCCCTGCATCTGACACTGTGCTGTGGCCGGCAGGTGCTCCCTGCATCTGACACTGTCCTGTGGCCGGCAGGTGCTCCCTGCATCTGACACTGTCCTGTGGCCGGCAGGTGCTCCCTGCATCTGACACTGTGCTGTGGCTGGCAGGTGCTCCCCGACTCTGAATGTGCTATGGCCGGCAGGTGCTCCCTGTAGCCCGTTCCTACCTGGCCTCCAGGACAGGCATTGGGATCTTCCCAGTTTGTTCAAACACCATGATGGCCTTCGTAACGTCCTGGACAGCTTGGCTCTCACGCTACTTCCACACAGGGAGGGAGAGAGAAAGAAAGAAGATTTGAAAGCGAGTAAACAAGCAGAAAAAAACCCTTACACCAACATGTTTTCCTGTAGAGGTAAAGGGTGAGATGGACGCTGCTCAGCCTGGAACATTCCCAGAATCCCCAGGCCCTGCTGTTTGGACTCATGTGAGCCCTAGGGCCAGCTCCGTCCCGAAAGCCAGTGACGTCCTCCCCCCAACTGCACTTGCTCAAGCCTCTGCCTCCCTCTCCTCCCCCACTCTCCTTCCCCCTCTCTTCCAGGAGAGAAGGAGGGAAGGTGGAAGGTTGAGGTGTTGTAGGCCAGAACAGAG